>NC_091005.1:25712500-26002816 GCF_041146395.1 Eulemur rufifrons
GTGCCCCAGGGTGGAATTTACGTGCTGACGCTGCTGGACACCTTTGCGGCGGGCACCTCCATCCTGTTTGCTGTTCTCATGGAAGCCGTTGGTGTCTCCTGGTTTTATGGTACGTGAGTGTGTGCAGATGCTCCGGCCCCCAGTCTTCCTGGAGCCCTTTTGCCTGGAGATGTGAAGGAGCTCTCCATTTCCAGGACAGCCGCCTAAAATTCCAGAATTGAGCAAGTCGCTTATTAGGATAAGCAGCCCCTCCCCCCAGGGCTCCCCTGTCCTCAGCTCATCTTAGGATGAACTCTCTTTAATGGGACTGCAAAGGCATCTGGTGTCAGCTGCTTAAGATAAACCCATAGGAAGCTGCTCACCCCCAAATCATGCAATTCCTTCCAACACAGGGTCGCCAGATTTTAGGAAACAAAACTTAGGACCCCCAGCTAACATGAATTTCAGATACACAATGAGCCATTCTTTAGTATTAGTATTTCCCAAATATTGCATGGGACATAATTACACTATATATTTTTTTTCATTATATATCTGAATTCCAAACTTAACTAGGTGTCCAGTATTTTATCTGGCAACCTTATTCTAGAACAGAACTGAGAGAATATTCTAGAAACTGTCAAATGTGTTGCAATTGTTCGTTTCCTCCCAGTGTCGTGCTGAAGTGTCAGTCCTGGTCTCACTGCCCGCGACCACTCAGAAAGAGGTTGCCGTGGAGGAGTCTGAGCTCCTGTGTCAGACTGAAGTCAGGGAAATACCGTATAATACACAGCCATTGTCATTTTCAGAGGAAGAGTGGGGGAGAGGAAAGAGCCAGGCCTTGGAGTCAGGCCTGCGTGGCTCTGTGACCTGGGGCAAGTCCCCTCACCCCGTGAGCCCTGGTTTCCCTCTGACAAATGAATTGAGGTGGCACATGAAAGGCGATGTTGTCCTGGAGTTTGTCCTCTCCTTTGTTCTGCATCTGCAAAGTGCCTGTCCCCAGGTTGCCGAAGTCCCAGGGGGTCAGCACCTGGCCCCACCGCCCTGCTCTCTGCCCCCTCCCCCCACCCCGGGGGCCGGAAGCTCAAGAGAGGGGCCGCTGTGACAGGCTCGCCCTGTGTGTGCGCAGGTGTGGACAGGTTCAGCAACGACATCCAGCAGATGATGGGGTTTAAGCCTGGCCTGTACTGGAGACTGTGCTGGAAGTTCGTCAGCCCTGCCTTCCTCCTGGTGTGTAGCCTGTGGCTGGGGGGCGCCCTGGGGGGAGGAGGCTGCGTCCAGGACGGGGCTGGGGTGGATCCGAAGGCCCCGGGCACAGGGGACACTTGGGAGGCTCAGCCTTGCTGATCCCACAGTGGGCTTCCACCTAAGTGGAGGTCTTGAGCCTGGGCCCAGGTCCCTGGGGGGTCGTTGTGCCAGCTCCAAAGTCACTGTTCTGCTCTCTGTCTTCTTTCCTACATGCTGTTCGCTCACGCACGCCCCTGCCCCCGTCGCCCCCAGTTTGTGGTGGTGGTCAGCATTGTCAACTTCAAGCCCCTCACCTACGACGACTACATCTTCCCGCTCTGGGCCAACTGGGTGGGGTGGGGCATCGCCCTGTCCTCCATGGTCCTGGTTCCCGTCTACGTCATCTACAAGTTCCTCAGCACACGGGGCTCCCTTTGGGAGGTGAGTTCTGGGCTGGCCGAAGGGGACAGGGTGGGAGGCGCCCCCTGAGTCATCCCTGTTGGGGTGAGAGGGGGAGACGGAGGACACAGACGCTAGGGTCAGATGGACCCACCTCATTGGCCAAGTTCTGTACTCTGCCCGAGCCTCAGTTTCCACATTTGTGCCCTGAAGATGAAGCTATTAATATGTGCCTTGAAAGGAAAAAGGGAGTGGCGAGCGCAGTGCCTGGCACTCGGGAGGTGCTTGGTTCCCTCCTGCTCCGACTGTTATCTACGTGGGAAGGAACGCCGAGCCCTGGAGCTCACCGAGGCTTCATTAGACAGACTGCCTTAACGGGGCTCACTCCTGTGTCCCCTTCTAAGGTTTGTCATGCCCCAGATGTCGAAGCCCACTGTGACTTGGTCATCTTGGTATTTACCTGCCTCCTTCAGGCACCAAATGACCCGATCAGCCTAAACCAAGAGTTTTCTGAAATATATTTCTTCTTTTACATGTGTGCATTATTATATGTGTGTGTACATAGACATTTATATGCAAATATTTATGCATGTATATATAAACTTATCTAGATATTTGGGAAATGGTGCCCTGTATTCTGAAGTTATGTCATTCCTGATATTTGGCTGTTAAAATACCCTTTCTTTTATAAACTAATGGCGACAGTGTTTTCCTCATATCCTTACTTCGCAAAACAAAGGTTTCATTCCCTCATTCTTTTATCCACTCACTTGACAGGTATTTATTGAGAAGCTAGTATGTGCCAGGCAGGATTCTAGGCACTGGACAAAAATCCCTGCCTTTGTGGAGCTCACGTTCTAATGAGGAAACGTAAACAAAATGAGGATGTGAGAGGCTGAGGCCAAGGAGGAGCTCAGGGAGGAGGGTCCCGGACAGGCAGCCCCCTCCGCCCGTTCTTTGTATATGTTTCCTGTCCGTGAAATCCCAAAGTCTGGGGCTCTGTCATGGGTCAATGGGAGGGTCGGTGTCCAGTGAACTCATCCTGGACATGGGAACGGGGACGCTTCCTACTATCTAGCCATCAGCCATTGGCTTAGAACACACGCTCTGAGTCTCTGCATGTGTCTACACCTCCCGGGCCGTCCCTGGTCCCCCGCAGGGCCAGCTGCCTCCTTCCGTGCTCTCACCATGCACGTGCTCCAGTCTGGGGTTGAAATGACCTCTGCGTGTGTTGGTTCAGTGCCAGGCCCTTGAGTGGGCTGTAAGCCCCCCACCCCAGAGCAGAGACGGCATAGGTGCCCTTCAACTCCGACCCGCAGAGCCTAGCCTGGTGTCTGACTCAATGTGAATCCACCAGCTCCACCAACAAGGGTGGGGCTGTCTGGCACAGACCTTGCACGCTGTCCCCGTGGGGCTTCAGGGACAATTACTGCGTGGTCCTTATCTGGGGGTGTCAGGCAGGCCTCTGGGAGGGTGTCCCGGGTCCAAGCTGAGGCCTCCCCGTCTCCAAACTCTCACAGAGACTGGCCTATGGCATCACGCCGGAGAACGAGCACCACCTGGTGGCCCAGAGGGATGTCAGGCAGTTCCAGGTAGGCACGGCCTGGACTGCTGGGTGGGGGTTGTGGGAGCAGGTCCTGGCCACTCCCTGCCGTGCGCCGCCCAGGCAGGACCACCCAGCCAGAAAACCCAGAAGGCTGTGGCCATGGCCCATGGTGGGTGGTGTCGGGTCAGAGTCAGGGAGGGGCCTGTCCCCCGCCTTCTATCAGCCCCTGGCTGCCCCTCTGCTCCTTGGTCCTGGGATGCTAAATGCCTGAACCTTCCTACAACTCTATTCTACCTCTATGAGTTGTCACCATGGAGTGCCACCAAACTAGGCTGGGAATTTCTTCTCCAGAAGGAAGAGCTGCAGGTGCCTCAGTACCGCACTGGCCTGAGCCCACCCTTTCCCCTGCAAACATGGGGATGGGGGGTGGGGAGGCTCCCAGCAGGCCCAGCGCTTCTCTTCCAACTTGCTGGGTCACTTTGGGAGGACCCCTTGCCCTTTCTGGGCCTCAGTGACAATAAGGGAATCATCCTGCATGTCACTGAGGTCTGTGGAGGGACGGGCTGTTTCCCTGCTTCCCTTCCTTGCTGCCGGTGGAGTGGGCCCCTCCCCTCCCAGTCCCTGCCTGCCCGACCCCGTGGTAAAGGCTGCATGTCTTTCTCTGCAGCTGCAGCACTGGTTGGCCATCTGAACTTGGCCTGTGGAGGAGGAACCCCACCTGCCGACATCCAGGTCAAAGGCGTCTGCTTCACTGCCACCCCGGACGCTGTGTCGGGATTCCTCTCCTGGGAGGTGTCCTCTCCAATGCCTCCTTCCTCTTTTCCCAGTTACAAAGTGATTTAGTGACTCTGGTTTTTGTTAACCTTTTGTTCATCTGGCCCGAGGGCTGTGAGCTTGGAGGATCCTGAGCCTCGTGGGAGAGGAGGAGAGGAGGGAACAGGAAAAATGACTTCTGTGGAATCCCTTTTGTCTTGGGGGAGTCTCGCCCACTCTGGGAGCCCACCCAAGCTGAGGTCCATGGCTTGGGCAAAATTCCCCACTGCGTTTGCTTGTACTTTGGATCACAGAAGAAATTCTCGTCCACCAGATCAGAGAGAGAATGGGCTCTGGGTCAGACACCAAAAAATCAGAAACAAACAAAAAGTCCAGCTCATTTCATGAGGGGTGTGCATGGGCTTCCCCTCTCTGGCTCACCCCAGCCAGAGAGCTCTGGTGTCTGAACGTCAGAGGGGAGTTTGCATTTATTTGTCCCTAAAATGAAGTCAGTGGATAGATGCTTTGGGGGGTCTGGAGCAGAAACCTTCATAGTTAATTTTTACTCTGGCTAATTTGTGTGTGTTCTGGAACATTCTTCTGGCTTCTAGTGGTCAGATGGTCCAGAGCCGTGGGTGTCAAGGGAAAGAGTATAAAGAGACCACAGTGACCAGGTTCTATGGAGGTGCCTGAATCAGATAAGCTGGCAGAGGCCACTAGGCGCGTCGTGTCTACTGAGGCCACAGGCTGGCCTTGCTCTGTCAGTCTGCCGGGGTTCCTGAGACCTTCCTGGGGGGACTTGGGCAGGGACCCAGCGGGGCCAGATGCGTGTCTCCACCAGGGGATTCTACGCTGTCCTCATGGGGCCAGGTGGGTGCCCACGGGCAGCCTGACAGGCTGTTGTGTTTATTTATTGTTCCTGGATACCTGCAAAGCCTTTCCCTGGGAATCCTACCCTGCGTGGCCCAGAGGTCATGAGCAACGGGGAGGTGGCCCTGAAGACTCCCGTTGTCTCTCTTCATGGACTAGACTGGGCACCTCTGAGGGCAGGGTGGGACCAAAGCAGCCCCATCCTCAGGGGGAGGGAGAGTATTCTGAGCTGACGGATGGGTTGGTGGTTTAGAGGGCGCCTGCGTTTACTCCTGGTACAGACTGGCACGTGGCGCCCTCTGGTGGTGCTGGCGGCTAGTGTGGCTTTGGTAAGAGAAACGATTCGTGGTTTGCTAAGTTGGTGGCATCTTTTGGGGGTTTCTGTTTATGGTTTGAGTCTGTTATGCCTTGTTGGGAAGGACTATGGGAGCCCCTGTTGCAGAATCTTGGGCCAAAATAAGACAGGCCACTGCACCAGCACTTGGGAGCATGGGGAGACGCACGAGGAAGGTACTTTGCCTAAAACTAGGATGTCGCCGAGCCTGAAGGATCCTGCAGGAAGAGGGTGATATGGGGGCAAGCCGGGGGCAGGGAGCTGGTGTCGTCTCTGGTGGCCCCGAGATTACCTTGCTGAATCTGGGTCCTCAGGTCATTCCTGAGAGAAAAGAGGGAAAATCAGGAGACTTTTGATCTTTCTATATAAAAATGCCAGCTCAAGGCCTGAGACAGTCCAAGTGGCAGGTGTCATGGAGCCTTGTGAAAGGTGAGGCCTGAGCATCCAATCAGTGAGGGTCTGGGCCCTGTTAGTGACTTCAAATCCTCCCATAGAAGGCGATTCCTCCCTAGGTGTTACAATTTTTTTTTTTTTTTTTTTTAATTTTACAAAGCACTTTTACCCATATCACCTCCCATGTTCGTAGTGAGGACTGCGGGGCTGGCTTCTACCTCCCCATTTCCCCGGTGAGAAAACCAAGGTCCAGAATGCCAGTTGCTCTTGCACAAGGTTTCTCAGCTCCTAAGGGATGGAGTCGGACTCTCAATTCACATCCCCTGTCTCTCAGCCCTGAGCACTTTCAAATTCCCTGCACGATGTGGTTCACCCCACCCAGGGCTGTCAAAAAAAAAAAAAAAAAATCCATTCAAGTGGCAAAGGAGCATTTCTTAGCAAAAGAACAAAGTGTTGGAAGAAGGGAAGAGATGAGAGAATGGCATGTATTCCCCTCTAACTGGTTGCCAGAGAGGAAATTATTTAGCTGCTGTCTTTTGATGAAAATAATCACCCTTTAGAACAGTTGGGCATGAAAAGCTGAGTCTACTTGGCTGAAATGAGAGCAGACAGTCAGAGAAGCCCGTGTGCACTAGAACAGGGCCACGCTTCAAAGAGAGCCTGCAATTTTCCCTTTGCCATCTGCATGTGGCCCCTTCTGCCTCCAGACGTTTGTCCCGGGGGCGAATGGGAGACGTGGTGCTAGCTGAACCAACACCAAACCAACGCAATGGTGCTGCCTTGCGGCGGAAGGTGGCTCCTAAGTCCGGGGCGGGGAGGAACCTGGCTCCAAGTCCAGGGCCCCTGGGCAGGTGGGGGTACCTGGAAAGCCCTCGGAAGTTCTTGGGGCGGTGCTGGGAGACCATTGGGGTCCACCTTTCCATCCACGTTTCATGGAGACGGAGTGTGTGCTTTATCACAAGTAATGTTTGACTTCTTTTTTTGTGGCCTTTTTTTAATAGCAGAGTTCACCCAGGACAAGGGTGCTCCTGTGTACTGTATATGACACTTGACACTTTTGATATTTTTACCAGGTTTTTAAAGAATTATTATTTTCCATGAAATGTATAATATCGGTTTCAGAGCATCACGTTCACATCTACTCAGCGTCTAGTTCTTTAGGGCCCTCCTGTTAGTCTTCATTCCACATGCAGGTGAGACAAAGGAGAAGGGGACCTGCCAACTCTTGCCAAGCATCCTGCTGAACAAAAGTCCCCAAAGCTGCCTTAACCCCCAGAGGGAGTTCCCACCCGAGTGGGAGCCAGCGTCCTGCCACATGATGTGTTTTCAAGCCTTGCTAGCGTGAGACTGAAGTATTCTTACCAAAGAAGTCATTTCTTACTAATGAAGCCCATTGAATTCCCTTCATTTGTTTGCTTATTAATATTTTTGAAAGCCACGGAATGGAGAAGAACAGAGAGGGTGTGTGGTGTGGTGGAAACAGCACAGCATTTAGAGTTGCACAGACCTGAGTCTGCAGCTGACTAGCTGGGTGGCCAGAGAAAAGTGGCTACATCTTTTGGGACTTCAGAGTTATTTGTCTGTAAAATTAGGGATTGGATCAGATAATCAAAGGTCCCATTTAGTTTAAAAAAAAAAAAAACTGCATGTCTCTATAACAAGGTTCTTGCGATAACTTTACTTGCAGGAAGCAAATCGCCTTACTGTAGGAATTTCCAGAATGATCTGGTGACCAATGACCTACTGAGCAGAGAAATGCCAGATTTCTGGTCTTCGGGACTTTAATTTTTCTGGGCATTCAGTAGTAGTTCCTGTTGCTCAGATATTGTTTTCAGCTGTTGCCAGAAACACTTGGTATTTAAAAAAAATATTTCCAAACCTTTTGTTTTTTGGCTTGTTTTGAGGAATTGGAAGGTAACACGTTGCCATCTCCTTGTAAGTCCCCGGGGTCCACAGCTCTGCGGGAAGGCGGCGGAGCTGTTCCTGCAATCACAGAAGCCACTGACACATTGGTGAATGTGAAGTCACTTTTGGGGTGCCTGCTCTCGTCCCTCTGTCTCTCCGCTTCTGTGTACGTAACGGCTGTTTCAGTGGTGTCCTCTCTGTGTCATGGACTGTTGCAATGTCATGCAAACTTCTATGTTTTGTTTGGATTTATTTTAAAAATTGTTCTCTTCATGGAAAAAATCCATGTACAGAATAATAAAGGATACTTCCTGTGCCACATATCTGGTAATGCAGTTGTGAATGCTTTCTGCCATGAAGGTAAAATGCTACGAATTATCTAAGGCAAGGGGGTTTGCTATGATCAGCTTCCAGCTAGTAAACAAAGAGCTTCTGGTCATAGTGGCCAAGCTTTCAACTAAATAACTCTTTTTATAATCTATGGAACAGGAGACTGGAAGGGTTAAATCTGTAATCCTGGCTCTGAGATTTACACATTTCTATTTAAATAAAAAGTGGGTACCAAGTGAACTGGTTTAGTTTAGTTTTCATTTCTAAGGCTGAATTTCGAGGGTATCAGAACCTCCAGTTGGATCGAATTAAACCTGCAACGGCTCCCTATTGCCTACAGGATAAAGTGCGTACTTCGTAGACTGCACAATTTGGTGCATGTGTGAATTTTTCTGGGAAGAGGGATATAGTCACACTTAGACCTTTAGAGCTGAGTTTGGGGAAGATGTGAACTTACATGTAATTATTTTTAGTGCAAATCATCAAGTAGATGGTAACACCTATGTAAAGGAGGTGTTGTTAAATAACCATTCAGTCAATGACTTCAGATATGCAAAGGCTGTCAGAGAGTGTATGATGGGCCCAAGTGCTGAATTAAGGCCAATGGTAGGAAGTCCAGGAAGACAGCTTGCAAGATTAGACCTGAGCAGAGAATGGGCTGTTGCTGGAAGTAGTGAGCTCCCCAGCACTGGAGGTATGCAAGGAGATAGCAGTCGATGTCTCATGGGGAGGTGGGAGGAGGGAGCACAATGTCAGGTGGGCTTGGGGGAGGGAGGTTGTATAACCTCCAGGCCCCTTCCATTTGGAGCTCCTGGGATTCTTTTTGGACAGTCACAGCCCAGCCTTGCCCAGCAGCATTTAGGAGATGCAAATACATTTATGCCAAGGATCCCGGGGTAGGGAGTGTTTGGCCTGTCAAATCGGACTTGGGCAGACAGCCCAGAGAGGCTATTGTCGTCACTTTGTTTCAACCCAAAATTGGAGTTAGAGTTTATTATAGTGAATTAGACAAAAGGCAGCTGCGTTTCCAGCACTCCCTGTGCATGCTGGCATTGCGTGAGTTAGTGGCCCTGTGGGAACAGGGGAGGGAGGCCCGGCCAGAAGCAGAAGGGCAGCTCTTTTGGGGGTGATGGGGGATCTACCACCCCATCCCCTAGGCCCATAACGTGGTGGGAGAAGCCAGAGAAACACAGATGAGCCTCATGTTAGGCACTTGGTTGGGCTTTTGAATTTTCCCAAATTTAATTGCACCCCTGTCTTACTTTGGGAGATTGGATAGCTTCATTTTTATTTCCTTCCAAAAGGAGTAGTCTATCTCTAGGCCTTGGTTTGTTCATCTATATAGTGGATCATCAAAACTAAGTTTTCATGGATGGGCTTCAACACATTTCAGAACCTTCTGAAATTCAGTGCCAATTTTTGTTTGGATGAATTCATGTCCAGTTTTCTAGGGAGAAATTCCATCCATTTATCAGATTCTCAATCGTCTTGAACGGACAGGTCTATGTTACTTTTGGGGGCCTCTCTCTTCTGCTGATATATGGCACCAATCTCTGCCCTTGCCCCAAACTAAATGAGGATGACAATAGAGCTTATTACTGAATCTTCGTCACCCTGAAACAGGTTGACTTTCTTTTTTCTTTTTTAGAGATAGGGTCTCTCTATCTTGCCCAGGCTGGCCTCTAACTCCTGGGCTCAAGTGATCCTCCCACCTCAGCCTCCTGAGTAGCTGTGGTTACAAGAGCACACCCCCATGCCTGGCTTGACTTTTCATAGCAATCCATCCCACAACAAATGCCTCATTTGTTTTCTTGGCAATGACCCTGAGAGGTAGACAGCAGCAGGAACAATGTGCCCACCAGACAGGTGAGACGACTGAAGGCTGGAGTTGAGAAGTGACTGCTAAGGTCAGACAGCTCCCAAAGGACAAAGTCAAGTCCCCTCATGCCTGAGTCCATGGTCTTCTCATCATTTTTGGTGCACTCTGAAAATAGCATGGGGTAGGGACCAGACAAGTCCTGACAGGTGCCCTAGAGCTGTGGGGAGGAAAGCAGAGCTATGAGGACTTGGTCATCTAGAGGGGGTTGGTCATCTAGTTGGAGGGGCCTGGGAATATCACTTTGTCACACATCCCCAAACAGGACAGTCCAAGGGGGCCTGGATGGATCTGTGTTGCCGAGAGCCAAAGCTATGGAAAAGTTTTGGACCCCCAGTGTCCACGTGAGACAGGCTACTCTGATGTTATGATTGAGTCACACCAGATAAGTCATTACTAAGCCTTGGCATTCCCATCTGTAAAGTGAGAGTGTTGAATTAGGTGATTCTCTAATGTCCTTTCTGTTTTTGACTCTATGAGATACACTTAGGAAGCCATCACAGAGCTGATGGACTAATTCACACTAAAATGTGAACGGCTAATTTGTCAGTCAGACACTGATAGACAGGGGTGGGAGTTGCTGCCTTTTGTTTATCCTATAAGTTTAGTCAGAGGTCAGCAAACTTTTTCTGTAAAGGTCTCCATCAAAACTTCTCAATTTTGCTTTTGTAGCATGAAAGCAACTTTATTTATAAAACCCAAATATATAATACATATAAAAGAAATATATTTTTATGTATATATACATATATGTGCATAATGTATATGTAATTTATACACATATATGATTTATATTTACATATGCATAGATTTTAACAAAAATATATAAATGTGTATATATTTAAGTGCCCAGAATGTGCTATGAAGCGAATGACTTGTGCTAGCTCACCTTGTAACAGAGAGTTCAGCTTGAACCGAGGTCTGCTGTCTAACAGGGAAAATATCTACCCTGGCTTTTTCCAAACATTCCCCCAATCTTGTGCTCTCTGGTTCCTTATGCCAGATACAGGTTGTCTCTGGGCTCACTCTGAAAAGCAGAAAGACTACACATACATGTTAGGATGATGAGCGACTGCGTATAACAGAAATGTAACATGGTTTCCTAATGAATGGGGTTTTCTCATGCTCTTGTATCTAACAAACAGGCAATGGGTCAGGGAGAGGGTGGTCAGCAGGCAGAAGAGGGAGAGATGTCCTTGGTCGTCGAGAAGGGCTTTAGGGGGGGTCCCTGCCTGGGTGTGTCCAAAAGCCTGAGATGATTCTGGAGCTGCTTGAGAAAGTCACCAAAAAATATGTGAATACCTTCTAGCTTCGTGCTCCAACATCCATAGTGTGTGGTTCTCACGCTCATGCAGAAAAGACGGCTGATCCACCTGCAGACATCTTGCCCACTGGTCCGTCGGGAAGAAGGCGGATGAGAAGTGGAAAGAGACTGAGGCCAGCTGAGCCTGTCTCTTGCGACTCAGAGAAGAGCGGCTTCCCTGCAACCCCACAGACGTCTGCCTACATCCCATTGCCCAGACCCGGGCACCATTTCAAACCCTACCTACAGGAGAGTCTAGAGAGCTAAGGATTTTTAACTGGGCACATGGCTGCCCTGAACAGAACCAGGGTTCTCTTTGGAAGAGGATGAGAAGGATATTGGAAGGAAACCGATATTTATCTTCTTCTCTGTGGCTTCCTCGCACTGGATCTCATCATCCTCTGAGAGCAAGAGGGGCCCTGTGGGAAGCACCATGGGCTGAGAGGGCACAGATAGGGGCTTCTACGTCCTATGGACTGAGGTGAATTACTGCCATGGGTTCAAGTTATAGGGACTGAGGTCTTTCAGGGTGCGGACACGCAGACCCGGTGTTGTCATTCACAGAGGCCTCCTATGATGGCAGGTGGATCTGTCCACTGGGCAGAGTGTTTCTGCCCACTCCAGGTTCCCTCTCCCCCTGCCTGGCCTGGCAGGGCACCTCAGCAATGGAGGAAGGTGATTTCTTGTTTAGAACATGAGCACGGTGGCCACCAGGTGGCACCAACACACACTCCTGCTGCTAAGCAGAGGCTGCAGGAAGCACACAGGGCTGGGGGTGCTTGTTCATGCTCTAGACCTATCTCACAACCTATCTGAATCCTCACCACTCTCCTGAACCAGGGGACTGCAAAGCAGTTCTTGTATATATGCAAAGATCCATTTGGTTTTGCTATTATTAATAGTATATCATGGGTGGGTGGATTCATTCATTCATTCGTTGATCAGAATCATAGCCAGCCCTGCTGTGTACAGGACTGGACTAGAGAATACACAGGATGAATAGCCCTGCCCTGGAGGAGCTCTCAGTCTGATGGGGAGACAGATGGTTGCTGGTAAGGAAACATTTATGGAGCACTTATTGCTTACGTTTAAAGCCCTCCAGTGGCTTCCCATTGCTTTCAAGGTAAATCCAAGTCCTCAGTCTGCCTCTCCTCCTGTCACCCACCTCTGCTCCAGTCATGCTCGACTAGCTGCAAGTGACCCAAGTGCACCCTGTCCCCCTGAGCCTCACCCCTGGGCTCTTCCATGGCTCTCTGATACTGGCTCACTCCTCTCTGCCTCTCAAGATATCACCCCCTAGAAAACACCTTTCCTCACCCGACCATCACTGCACTTACCACACTTACTGAAATGATCTTTCAGGGGACCAGCAACTTTGGGGACAGGATGCAGCAACCACTTATGTATACTTATATGCCCAATAATAGGTGGCACTAGGGTTGAGTCTTGAGAGAAATTCCAGGACATGAGAATAGCTCCAGTGACAGCACAGAGGCATGAATCAGTAGCAGGGAGTACCGGGATCCGCAGAAATTTGCAGGGTCCAAATGGAGAGGCTGCAGCAGAAAGTCAAATCCAGAATAGGAGGGAGATCCTGTGCTGAGATGAGCAGATGGAACCTTTTCCAGCAGACAGTAGGAGCCACTGAGGTGTTAGATCAGTGGAGTGATGGAACCATACTTGGGAGTTAGACGGTGTATGAGCAAATGATTGCTGTGCAGCAAAGCACCCCAAAACATAAAACGACTAGCGTGTACTTAACTCATGAATCTGTGGGCCTCCTGGGGAGTTCTGCTGATCTGTACCATGCTCAGATAATGTTTCAGTTTTTATTTTTATTTGTAATTACTATGAGTACATAATAGTTTTATATATTTATAGGGTACATGTGATGTTTTGATACTGGCCTACATAGTGTAATATCAATAATCAAGTTAAGGTAATTTGTGTACCCATCCCCTCAAACATTTATATTCCAATTCCACTGTTTTAGGCTTTTAGTTATATTAAAGTATATCACAATTTGTTGTTGACAATTGTGACTTTGTTGTGCTATCAAATATTCTTAATTCTAACTACTGACTACAGGTTGAGTTGATCACCTATGGCCAATGATTCAATCCAATCTGTTTGTGTATTTTGCCCATGTTTTAATGGGGCTGTTTAGTATTATCTTGCTGATTTCTTCAAGTTCTTTGTAGATTGTGTATATTAGCCCTTTATTGAATGGTTTGTGAATATTTGCTCTCATTTTGTAGATTGTCTATTTGCCCAGTTGATTATATCCTTTGCTGTGCAGAAGCTTTTAAATTTAATCAAATCCCATTTATTTATTTTTGTTGTTGCTATAATTGCCTTTGAGGTCTTAGTCATAAATTCTTTGCCTAGGCCAGTGTGTAGAAGAATTTTTTCTTCATTTTGATCTAGAATTTTTATGGTTTCATGCTTTACATTTAAGTCATTATCCACCTTGAATTAATTTTTGTAGGTGGTGAGAGATAAGGTGCCTCTTTCATTCTTCTGTGTGTAGCTATCCAATTACCTCAGCATCATTTATTGAATAGGCTTCTTTTCTTCAGTGTCTGTTGTTGTCTGCTTTGTTGTAGATCAGATGGTTGTAGGTAGATGGTTTTATATCTGGGTTCTCTGCTCTGTTCCTTTGGTCTATCTCTCTATTTTTGTACCAATACCATGTTGTTTTGGTTTCTAGTAGTCTTGTAGTATAGTTTAAAGTCTGGTAATGTGATGCCTCCAGATTTGTTCTTTTTGCTTAAGATTCCTTTGGCTATATGGGCTCTTTTTTGGTTCTAAATGAAACATAGAATTATTTTTCCTAGGTCTGTGAAATATGATATTGGTATTTTGATGAGGATTGTATTGAATCTGTAAATCATTGTGGGCAGCATGGATATTTTAACAATTTTGTTTCTACCAATCCATGATATGCCTTTCACTTGCTTGTGTCATCTCTGACTTCTTTCATCAGTGCTTTCTAGTTTTCCTACAGAGAACTCTCACCTCCTTTGTTAAGTATATTACTAAGTATTTTATTTTCTTTGTAGCTATTGTGAATGGTATTAAATCTTTGATTTGATTCTCAGCTTGACTGTTATTGGTATATACAAATGCTACTGATTTTTGTATATTTATTTTGTAATCTAAGACTTTGGTGAATTTATTTATCAATTCCAGGAGTCTTTTGGTGGAGCTTTAGTGAGTTTCTAGATAAAAGATCATATCATCAGTGAGAAGCAATAGTTTGACCTCTTGTTTCCTGACTTGGATACCCATTATTTCTTTCTCTTTCCTGATTGCTCTGGCTAGGACTTCCAGTACTATATGGAATGGAAATGGTGACAATGGGCACCCTTGTCTTGTTTCAGTTCTTAGGGGGAATTCTTTCAACTTTCCCCCATTCAGTATGATTTTGGCTGTGGATTTATCATGTGACTGTTATAATTTTGAGATATGTTCCTCCTTCACTCAGTTTCTTGAGTGTTTTTATCATGAAATGGTGCTGGATTTTGTAGAATGCTTTTTCTGCATCTATTGAGATGATCATATGGTTTTTGTTTTTGCTTTTGTTTAAGTGGTGAATCACATTTATTGATTTGTGTATGTTGAACCATCCTTGCATCCCTGGAATGTAGCACATCTGGTCATGGTGAAATACTTTTGATATCCTGTTGAATTCAGGTTGCTAATAGTCTGTTGAGTATTTTTCCTTCTATATTCATAAGGGATATTGGTCTGTAGTTTTCTTTTTTGTTGTTGTTGTGTCCTTTCCTGGCTTTGGTATCAAGGTGATGCTGGATTCATAGAATAAGTTGGGAGATGATTCCTTGCTTTTAATGTTATGGAATAATTTCCATGGTATGGATACTAGCTCTTTGTAGGTCTGGTAGAATTCAACTGTGAAAGCATTTTGCCCTGGGCTTTTTTCTGTTGGGAGAATTTTTATTATTGCTTCAACCTCACTGTTATTGCTCTGTTAAGTAAATCTGTTTCTTTCTGATTGAGTCTTGGAGATTGGTGTTTCCAGGAATTTGACCACTTCCTCTATGTTTTATAGTTTATGTGCATAGAGATTTTCACAGTATTCCCGCATGATATTTTGCGTTTCCGTAGTATCAGTTACAATATCTCCTTTTTCATTTCTGATTGAGTTTATTTGGGTCCTTTCTCTTTTATTCCTGCTTAAGCTAGCATGAGGTCTATCAATTTTGTTTATCTTTTCCAAGAACCACCTTTTTGTTTCTTTGATCCTTTGTATTTGTTTTCCATTTTGTTTAGTTCTGCTCTGAGCTTTGTTATTTCTTTTCTTCTGCTGGCTTTGGATGCAGTTTGCTCTTCTCTTTTTAGTTCCTTGAGATGTAACATTAGATTGTTAATTTGTAATTATTCTATCTATTTTGTGTTGGTATTTAGGTATGAATTTCCACCTCAAGACTGTTTTTGTTGAATCCCATAGATTTTGATGGCTTGTGAACCCTTTGTCATTCAGTTCAAGGAATCTTTTGAGTTCTATTTTGATTTCATCATGAACTCAATGTTCGGTCATTAGCAGATTGTTTAATTTTCATGACTTTGTGTAGATTTGAGTATTTCTCATGAAATTGATTTCTAGTTTTGTTCCACTGTAGTCTGTAAGAATATATAGCACAATTTTGACTTTTTTGAATTTCTTGAATTATGTTTTGTGGCCTAAGATATTATCAATCTTGGAGAATGTCCCTTGTGCTGATGAGAAGAATGTATATTTAATAGTTTTGAGTAGAATGCTCTGTAAATGTCTGTTAGTTCCATTTGCTGTAGAGTCCCATTGAAGTCCAGTGCTTATTTATTTTCTGATGATTTGTCCAGCTCTGACAAGGGGGTCCCCAGCAATTACAACATTACTATTTATGTCTTTGCTTAGATCTAGTAGAATTTTCTTTATAAATCTGTGAGCCCCTATGTTAGGTGCATATATATTTTGGATTGTGTATTTTCTTGTTGAATTGCTCCCTTTAGCATTACATAATGGTCATCTTTGTCTTTCTGTACTATTGCTGATTTAAAGCAAATTTTATCTGATATGAGAATGGCCACATCTGCTCTCTTTTGGTTTTTGTTTGTGTAGAATTTTTTTTCTATCCTTTCAACTTGAGTCTGTGTGAATCTTCCTGGGTTAGATGTGTTTCATGGAAATAGCTAGTACTTGGGTTGTGTTTTTTCATCCATTCAGTGAGTCTATGTAGGGCATTCACACTGTTAATGTTGAGTGACAGAATTGACATGTGGGATGCTGTTCTGTTCATCATGTTGGGTAGCACCTTATTCCTTTGTCTTCCCCCTTTTGCTATTGTTTAGTATGAGCTCTGAGCTTTATCTGTTGGGTGATTTTACACTGGTGGGCATCCACCGTGCTGATCTATGGTTAATGCAGGTCTGAGTATTTCCTGTAGGGCAGGTCTGGTCATGGCAAATTCCTTTAGTGTTTTCCTATCTGGAAAAGACTTTATTCCTCTGCTGATGAAACTTAGTTTTGCAGGATACAAAATTCTAGGCTGGCAGTTGTTCTCTTTAAGAAGATTGAAGATGTGCCTCCAATCCCTTCCGACTTGTAAGATCTCTGTCAAGAAGACTGCAGTTAGCCTGATGGGTTTTTCTTTGTTGGTTAGTTGTTGCTTACATCTTGCTGCTTGTAGAATTTTCCTCTTCATTTTGACTTTGGCCAGGTTGATAACTATGCATCTTGGAGATGTCCTATTTGCTCTAAATCTTCCCAGTATTTGATGACCGTCTTGTACCTGGATGTCTGAATCTCTGTCAATCCCAGGGAAGTTTTCCTCAATAATTCCTTCAAATAGATTTTCCATGCTTTTTGTCCTTTCTTCTTCTCCCTTGAGGATACCCTATAATTCAGTATTAGTGTGCTTCACATAGTCCCATATATCTCTAAGTGATTGCTCAGTATTTTTAGTCTCTTTTCTGCCTCTTTGAATGACTAGGTTAGCTTCAGAGCCTTTTCAGGCTCTGAGATTCTTTCTTCTTGCTTTAGTCTGTTGCTGAGGGTTTCTGCTGTGTTTTGATAGTCCCTAAATGATTCTTTCATTTCTTTAAGTTCTATTTTATCCTTTCATTTGTTGTCTGGCTCTTTTCTGACTTTTTCAATTTTTTCATTGATTTCTTAAAATTTAGTTTGACTTTTTTGTTGGTTTTCAACTTTCTCTTCAATTCCATTCACTTCATTTGCCATCCATATTTTGAATTCCATTTCTGTCATTTCAACAATTTCCTTTTGTTTGGAGTCCACTACTGTAGTTCCATTGTGATCCCGTGGTGGTGTCAATCTATCTTGTTTTTTCATGTTGCCAGGGTTCTTTTGCTCATTTCTTCTCTTCTGAATCCTCTTCTCTCAGCTCAGGGCAAATAGGGTTGCAGGGCACCATTCTCCTTTGCTGGTAACTCCCCTGTTTAGTTAGAAGGAGAAGTCCCTGGATGGCACTTTTGTGTCCTACTCTGGAATACTGGCCCATCAAGGGAGAGGTGGATGCACTGACAGCTTGTAGTACAGCTGTTCTGTTTTGTTCCTTTCCCCTGTGATTACCGCAGTTCAAGCCAATGCTGGTTGGTGTTCATGCAGGGTGGTGGATTATTCCCTAGATCATTGTTCGAAGTTCTAGCTGGGAGCTGGGTGATACCCTGTCCACAGAGGCTGGTATTATAGTGGAGTGCTCTGCCTAAGTTCTCCCTGTGGAGGTGACAGTGGCAGCTGGGTGAGGCTATCTAGGCAGTGGTGGTCCTGGGGGACTGGGCTGTGAGTGTTGCTCAAGCCATATCCAGGTGTAATGGCAGCTAGAGGCTGGGGATTCCCTGGCAGAACATTGGACTTTGGGGCTGTTCTCCCACTCCGGTGGCAGTAGTGGATACTCAGGGCTCTAGGTTCAGATTGGTCAGGTTCATAACCCAGCTCTGTGACCAGGGCTGTCTTCATGGGTGTGAGAACTGTGCAGTCACAGGTTGTATTAATGCTGTGCCATTGCAGTCTTTGAAGTCTTTATAAGTTTTAAGACAAGTGTCCCACATTTTTATTTTGCACAGGAAATTATGTAGCTGGTCCTATCATTTACTAGCTGAGTTTTCTTGTGCCTTCTGTTGATTTTCATGGGGTTGATAACAAGTACTCACCTCATAGGGTTTCTGTGCAGATTATTTTACCTAATATGGAAAGTACTTTATAATGAAAACACAATAGATATTCAATACCTTTTAGTTCCTATTACTATTGTTATAGAGTTTAAAGTTATAATCAATAGATCACCGATGGCTGATGTCCACATCTATGTGTAAAGATCCATCTGGCTGGTCATCTTTCAATTGATCCATACAGTCCCATTGCCAGGGACTTGTTAAGGAACCACAAATGGGAATCTGACGGTCCTGACCCCAAAGAGCCCACAGTCTCACAGGAAAACCTCTACTGTCATTTGGCCTGAGGGTTTTAGTTTGTTGTCCTCTGCTCTATAGTGTCACCCCTTCTCTTTAAACCAAATGGAAAAAATACACTGTTTCTTCACCTCACTGAGGCTCCGGGATCTCTGCGAGGCTGTCTCAGGATGAGCAGCTGTGGTGTGAAGGTTCTGCACTGGGGCCCTGGTAAACTTTCTCATGGGTTGAATCTTCCACCAGCACAAAGGGAGGAAGCACCCAGGCTTTTTTATCAGCTTTCCAGATGTGGGGCAAGAGGGGACAAAAGAGGAGTGAGGCTTAAAAAGTATCAGCAAAATCAAAAAGTGGAGACAGACTCCCCATGACAGTGTTTAGTGGGGTCTTGCTTTTTCTTTGATCTGATCTGACAATCTCTTTAAATTGGTATGTTTAAATCATTTTCATTTAATGTAGTTATTGACATGATTAGATTAAAAACTGTTATTTTAACAAGACTTTTTAAATTTCTTCATAGGTTTTTTTTTTTTTTCTCCTTTATCTTGTTTGCTTGCTTTAGGATTATTTTTTATGATTCCATTGTATCTCCACTACTGGTTCCTTATTCATATCTCTTTAAAAATCTTTAGTGGTTGTCCTTGGTATGCAATATACATCTTTAACTAATCACATTATACCTTCAAACAATATAATATCAATTATAAGAACCTTACTTCAGTGTACTTTACATTCTTATTTTCCATCTTTGTGCTATTTTTGTCATTATTTTGCTCTTAAATATGCTCTAAGTTCACAGTTCATTGGTACTGCTTTTGCCGAAGACAGTGACTTAAGACAAAAATCTAACTTTTATTTTAAAGATTTCTGTAGTGTTCACTTTGCTGGTATAGATCCAAATTTTTTCCTTGTATCACCTATCTTCTACATGAAGAACTTCCTTTCATATTTCTTGTAGCACAGGTATTCTAATAATAAATTATCTCAGTTGTTTTTCTGAAAAGTCTCTTTTTCTCTATTTTTGAATAATATTTTTGTGAAATAGAGAATTCTGAGTTGAAAGTGTTTTCTTTCAGCACTTGAAAGGTGTATCTTCTTGTTGTTGTTTTTTGTTTGTTTGTTTGTTTGTTGTTTTTGCTTGCATAGTTTCCAGTAAGAAGCCTTCTATAATTCTTTTCTTTGTTCCTGTGTATGTAATGTCTTTTCTCTCTGGCTTCCTTCAATATTTTCTTATTAAGTGTCTAAATATGTATGTTAATGTTATTGCTTAATCTTGTTTATGGCTCCCTCAGATTCTTTGATATCTTTCATTATTTTGGGAAAATTCTCAGCCATTATCTTTACAAATATTTTTTTCTCCCTGTTCTTTTTCTCTTCTCTTTCTGGTATTGTAGTTATACATATGTTGGACCTTTAGATATTATCCTACATCTCTTGAATGCTGTGTCTGTTTGTTTTTTTCTCCAATCCTTTTTCTCTTTTTATTTAAGTTGAGTAATTTATATTGACCTATCTTCAAGTTCACTTATTCTTTCCTCAACTGTGTCAGGTCTACTGCTCAATTCATTAGAGGCATTCTTCATTTCTAGTATTTTTTCTTTAATTTCTACCATTTCCAATGTCTTCTTTCTTACACTTTCTACATTGCTGCAGAAATTCCCGTCTGTCCTTATATGTTTTCCTTATACTTATTTTAAATTCTCAGCCTGTTAGTTCTGACACCTAGGTTATCTCTGAATCTAGTTGTGTTGATTGCTTTGTCTATTGTTAATGGGTTTATTCCTTGCTCTTTTGTATGTTTCCAATTTTAAATTCAATGCTGCACATCATGTGTGAGAGACTACAAACTGAAGTAAATAGCATTTATGCCTGGAAATGGCCATGCCTTATCTTGTACAAGACTGATTGCACACATGAGCACACATGTGTGTTGGTGTGTCAGTCCGTGTGTGTGGTTGTGTATATTTGGGGAATTAAGTTTTTGTAGTCAGGAGATAAGCAGGACTTGGGTTGTGTTGTTGCTATGGTTATTTTAAGTGCATTGTTGTATTCAGATTCTGCTAATGTTACCTTGTGCTTGTGCTTACTCTGGTGTGCTTGTGTTTGAATGGGTTTTTTAGGGTGGGTTTTCTGAAGGGTTTTGTTAATGCTTTGTTCCACTACTTCGGTTTAGGCCTTCCCTGTGCACCTGCTGGTACTTGATAATTCTGGTGACAATTCTCTTGTCTTGGTCTAACCTCAATCTTAGGCAGGCCCTGTGATCCTCAGTTTTGAAGATAGGACTTTCTCGGTCTTCTTTCTCCTCCCCAGCAGTAAATACCAATGAACTGGACTCAGGATGGTTTGTTGTCCCTCGCCCAGGGGTTTTTCAATTTTTCCTTATCCTGGGCCTCAATAAGTCTTCAGTCGTGCCTTGAGGAAGACAACGGACAAGGTTTGCTGGCCTTTTTCCTTGGGGGATTATGGTCAGAGCAGGATTCAAGCCTGCACCCCTGGAGTCAGGCTTTCTCCTGTCTGCACAATACAATGTAAACTTTTGTAATTAAAAAAAATCAGAATTTAATTTGTGGGGCAGTTCGGACCGTTATTAGAATGTAACTTTATCTGTGCTAAAATGTTATCTGTGATGGAATAATAGTTTGTCTAGTTTATTCTCCTAGTTACTAGGGCAGTAATAATTAATATGTATCCAGTCCCATAGTTTGAGTTTTACTTTTTGATATATTGAAGTTGTCTTTCTCAGGAGCTCAGGTTTTTCTCAGGAGCACCTGCGAGAGGTCCATAGAGAAGAGTTTGTGTGGGTTTAAACTCTCAATTAGCTATATGGCTCCCAGGAATTTTATACTCTCATACTAGGCCACACTTGGCCTTTCGCACTTCATTATTCTTTTCAAAGACTCTACTGATTATAGTGACCTTGTCTTCAGCCTGTAGGTGGAAGGGAAGCCAGTGCTCACATCCCATATATCCTTGTCTTCCCTTAAATTCTAGGGCAATCATTTGCCTTGCAATTTCACCTCTTTTGTGCAGGAAAAGTAATGATTTTTAAAGTAATTCAGCTTCTTCCTGTTGTCAGGATAGGACTGACACTCTTTAGAACTTTCTACATCCCAGCAGAACCCAGAAATCATTCCTGAGATTCTAAAAGAGTTTTCGGATGACACTTCAGGGACTTATTCCAAGGTGGTCACTACCTGGACTTGAAGTGGTCCAGACCACAGAGCGGCTTCAGACCAGCTGTTGGAAGAGACAGCCTCATGGAAGGGCCTAGGACGCTACTGTGTATGTTGAGGAAGGTCCTGCACACCTATGGGAGGGTCAGTGAAGGCCACACAACACTGCCACAGGTCACCACGGCCCCTCTCCCTCTCCCGATCCAGGTTCGTGCTCAGCCTGTGCCACCTCCATCTCCACGGGTAACTCCAACTCGAGGGAGGACGGCTGCACTCTGGCCAGCCCCAGTCCGACCATTAGAAGCTGTCGGGGCTCAGAGACACGGGGCATGTGCAGGGTCCCCTCAGCACCTCCCAGGGCCCAGCCTGCTGGGTGCTGCTTGTCTAGAGGCCAAGCCGTCCCCAGCTGAGGCGCCTTCCTACTGCTGGTGCCTCCCGCTTCATTATTCTCTCTCTGATGAGAGTGCATTAATCACTAGCCTAAGACATAAACACTGATTTGGCCTCTAAAAGAAGATTTATTCCCACGATTGAGGTCACAAGTGCAAAAATTGTCCCTCCCTGCCCTGTGTCCTCTCCCAGCAGACAATTCTCCAGCCCCCACAACCTGATGCTCTCTCACTCACGATCACCTTCTATAGAATAGCCCAGTCTTGGCTCCTCCAGGCTCTGGAGGCTGGCGGGGCCTCCCGTTCACAGCTCAGTGTGTTCTGTCTGGGTTGCCTTCTCTGCTGCCTCCGTGCCCAGGAGCTTGGTCCAGAAGTCCACTTCCTTGTCCTTCAGCTTCTGGGCTGCCTGCGTGGGGACATCAATCTGCAGGTACCCTTCCTTCTGGTCATATGCTGGCCAATGGGGCAGTCCCTCCCCATTGGGGTTCCTGGGAACAGAATCATATAGAAACTCCTTAAAGTTGCCGTGTGGTCCCAGCAATCCTCTGAGATTTCCAGGGATCTCCTGGCTCATGTATGCTAGGAAACTCATACACCTCCAGACATAGGGAGCTCACCATGTCCTGGGGCAGCCTGTCCATTTTCAGAGAACTCTCATTTTCAGAGCACTGTGGTGTCAGGGTGGGGAGTTTAATCGCTCAAACTTTAGAAGCTGTCCCTCCTTCCCCATAGATCCACCTGCCCCCACCGACCCTGCCCCATCTTTGCCACCAGGCTCACCCATTCCGAGCAAAGTTGGCCCAGAATTTCATCACCATCTTGCTAAGTTTTAACTCTTCTTCTGAAGCACCACCTGTGGAAACAAAAAAACCTTTTCTATGCATAGTGTGGTTCATGGTTCAATAGAGTTAGCATCACTTGGGAGGTTGTTACTAACACAGAGTCTATGTCCTTGCTCCATAGACACTGGGTTGAAATCTGCATTTCAAGAAGACCCTGGTTAATTTGACTGCACTGTAATTTTGATGATGAATGATCTAGAACTCAGCAATGGGCGTGCAGACAATCCATGGATTGGCTGACTTTCTCTTTTGTGACCCCCACCTGCCTTCTCCCCACTCAGGGTCCCAATGCCACACCCAAGGTTTTCCTCTACAGGAACCCCAACTCCCAGAGTTGCGCTCCCTTGGAACCTTTCTCAATCTCCTACACACACCCACAGTTTCACATCTGTAAAATAACAGAGCTGCAAAGGTCCTAAGGGATCACCAGACTGAGAGACACCCAAAGGCACTGGTGTGTCATGAACAACCAGGACTTGGGTCACAGTCATCCATTACTGCTGAAAGTTAAGGTGTTGAAGGCACTTGTGGAGGGTTTTCTTTAAAATATTATGTTATTAAATATTTTGAAGTTAAAGATACATGATTTGATAAGTAGACAGACAGACAGACACACATTAGACCCAGTTCAAGGTTAACGGCAATTCTAACCTGAACTTCACTCACATTCTGATATGCTCTTGTGAGAGGGAAATGGAGTAGTGACATTCTGGCCCTAGAGCAGGGCCCTGCAGGTGACCCACCTCTGCCTTATCTATGGCACAGGCCAGGATTCTGAAAATGACCTTGGCTGAGGGCACATGAGTGCACATCCTCCTTCACGCGTGTCAGAGCAGGAGGAAGGGTGGGGGCTGCACAATGGCATTCGACCCTGTTACAGTGAATCAGGAAACTAAGACCAGGACAGAAGGACAAATCGCTCAAGGCCTCCAAACCAAGACTGGAACCCACATCTCCTAACTCCAGGCTCACAGCCACCAAGAGCCATTACCTTTTAAAAATGGGGCTCCCAAGACAGAGAAGATCTCATCCCCGTGGTCCCCTCTCACCGTCTTGGGTTTCATGTCTGATGAGAAGCTTGGGCGGTACCGAAACTCATACATGTAGGTGGGGGCTCCGGCATCTGAGAAGACACGATTCATGCACAGTTCCTGTTACCAGACACAGCCCTGGGGGGTGTCAAGGTCCCCGGCCCTGCGGGAAACCCCTGGTGATCAGCACAGTGAGAAACCCTTTCAGAAAAATTTAGTGACTTCCTGAGGGCTGCTTAGCTGGTTAAGGTAGAATGGGATTTGAGCAGAGCATTTGTTGAATGAGTGAACGAGTTAATGAATGAGTGAATACTAAATAAATGAATTTTAAAACCCTGGGTTGACCAATTTAGGATAACTATCATTACGGGGACACTGGATCCCTTTGCCGCATGATGCATTCACATACACGCAAATCTATATACATCCAGTTTACACTATTCTATTTCTTTTTTTTTTTTTTTTTTTTTTTTGAGACAGAGTCTCACTCTGTTGCCCAGGCTAGAGTGACTGCCGTGGCGTCAGCCTAGCTCACAGCAACCTCAAACTCCTAAGCTCAAGGGATCCTCCTGTCTCAGCCTCCCGAGTAGCTGGGACTACAGGCATGCACCACCATGCCCGGCTAATTTTTTCTATATATATTTTTTAGCTGTCCATATAATTTCTTTCTATTTTTAGTAGAGATGGGGTCTCGCTCTTGCTGAGGCTGGTCTCGAACTCCTGAGCTCAAACGATCCACCCACCTCGGCCTCCCAGAGTGCTAGGATTACAGGCGTGAGCCACCGCGCCCGGCCTACACTATTCTATTTCATTGATAAGACAGGGACTAGTGTTCATTCCCTTGGAGAATATATACACCCTGATAGGTGTCTTCTATTCAGCCTAGTTTTAATCATGTCCAGTGGTTTTTTTTTACCCATTTCTGAAAAGAGTGATGCAAATCCAAATTGCTTGCTTGAAAACAAGGATATTTAAATACAAACATAGGCAGAGAGAGAACAATGGGTCTCTTATTTCTCAGGAAACCACAAAACTCAGCACTTCATATTTCACGGTCTCCTGCTTGGCCCAGGGAGTGTTAAAGCTTTAAGGCTGATAATGTAGTAGTGGAGATGACAAGGGGCCGTGGAAGGGTGACCTTGCCTCTCTCCTGACCTCTCTCCTCCTCTCCTCTGCCTTCCTCTCTTAGCACTAAACCCACTTGTCCATACCCAGGGAGATGTCAATTTCCCTACTGACTGGCTCAGTGGAGCCACCAATCCCTGCTCCTCAGGGATAACTCATGGGCCATCCAGCCCTATAGCTCAGCACTTTGCATTGGACACAATGTCCACAAAGGAATGACCCTGACAGAGAAAGAGTTAGGCCCCAACTGGGTTGGTGGAGAAATTTTATAACTTTTCCCCCTATGGGTACAGTAAGAAATTTAGTTGGGCACGCTTGAAGTTCTGACTGGGGGGGGATGGGGTGGGGGGAGGGGATGGGTGCATATCTACATGATGAGTGCGATGTGCACTGTCTAGGGAATGGACACGCTTGAAGTTCTGACTGGGGGGAATGGGGGTGGGGGGAGGGGATGGGTGCATATCTACATGATGAGTGCGATGTGCACTGTCTAGGGAATGGACACGCTTGAAGCTCAGACTCGGGGGGATGGGGGGGCATGGGCAATATATATAACCTGAACTTTGTATCCCCATAATGAGCTGAAATTTAAAAAAAAAAAGAAAAATTAAAAGAAATATATATCTTAAAAAAAAAAAAGAAAATGCAGAAAAAAAAACTGAACAAAAAATTACTAATAATCCCACCACTCAGAGATAGGCCATTTTAGTACTATAGCCCTATCTCCCTTTTGTGTTTGTCAAATTGGAAAGATACTATATATGTTATTTTGTAACATACTATAATCATCTCTTAACATCATTAAATATTCATCCAGAAAAAAATTTACCAATATATGTCATCCCAACGTGAACGTGAAGAATAACTTATTTAATCATCACCCTCAGCCTCCACCACTGCACCCTTGGTTTATCAAGAATCGTTGTTTGGAACAGGTCATCCTTCTGAGGTCCCTAGCGCACTTGGTAAATAAAGGGCCGCTTCAAGGTCAAGCACAACATGCTGAAAGGAGAGTTTGACCTCGCCTCTGCCACTCAAATGTTTTACAAAGGAACTCAGAGCCCAACCACAGAGGAAAGAACTTTTGTGAAGGAGAGAATTTATTTTAGGCAGCATGCTTCCCAAAAGACATTTTTAAAAAAAAAACTTTTGCCTAAAACCACTGAGATTTATAAAATTCATACAATCACAACAGAAGTCTTCAAAAGAAAGTAAGGAACAGATTTGGGCAATAAGAAGTAGGAACACTAGTGAAGTATAGGCAGTGAGAGAGCTAGTAATCAAAGATATGCAAATTAAAACGTAGCCTTATGTCCCTTTTTTTGGTGGAAGAGGGCTTATGAAATTGGCAGCATTCTTTTAATTTCCAACCTTAGTATCCCAGGTGAGAAAGGGAGTGAAGAAATCCACACTCTTATATACTGGAGAGCAATTTTGCAAAATGCATCAAGAGCTTCAAAATGTTCCTATGGGCCAGCCTAGTAATTTTGTATGAAAAACCCTAGAAAATTATTAGACATATGGTTGAAAATTTATGCATATAAAGCTGAGAATAATAATGTTATTGGCAGCCCCAAATTATGAGCAGCCAATCTAAATATCCAACTGGATAGAAATATTAAATTAAATTTTCATATATCTATTTGATGGAAGAATGGATGTTTTTGACAGTTTTTTAAATCAATATTAAGGAAATCCTTACCTCATTTACAATTAGAGTAAAAAAGAAAATCATCACAACATGGCATTGCATGGATAGAACTATAACAGAAAATTAATTTTTATATAATATGAGATGAAAAAATTCTTAGAAGAAAATACCAAAAATATTACCATACATATCTGCAGGTAGAGGGATTAGGATAGTTATCTAATTTTTCCTTTATGTGCTTCCATATTTTCTAAACTTTCTACAATTGAAACATTAACTTGGCCGGGCGCGGTGGCTCACGCCTGTAATCCTAACACTCTGGGAGGCCGAGGCAGGTGGATCGCTTGAGGTCAGGAGTTCGAGATCAGCCTGAGCAAGAGCGAGACCCCCGTCTCTACTAAAATAGAAAGAAATTATCTGGCCAACTAAAATATATATATAGAAAAAAATTAGCCGGGCACAGTGGCGCATGCCTGTAGTCCCAGCTACTCGGGAGGCTGAGGCAGTAGGATCGCTTGAGCTCAGGAGTTTGAGGTTGCTGTGAGCTAGGCTGACGCCATGGCACTCACTCTAGCCCTGGCAACAGAGCGAGACTCTGTCTCAAAAAAAAAAAAAAAAAGAAACATTAACTTTATATTCAGAAGTTATTTTTCTCAAAAAGAGTGAGACAAATACAGAAAAATGAAAGTTGATAAAATCTGTGTAGTCCTGGGAAAAAGACCCAGCAACTCAAAGACATGAAATATCAGATAAAAAACACAAGTCTCGGGTAGCCAGGCCAGCAGAAGATGTAGAAGAGAACTCCACAGATCAGACACATGGCAACATGCAAAACTAAGTTCATAAAAGAACAGACTGAATCCCAGTCGGCCCCTCGGGACCCTCGGGAGGAGGAAGTGGAGACGAGCACCTGCACCTGCCTGTACGGGGCTGGGCCTGGGCACATACTGGGTAAGCTGTCGCCAGGTTTTAGCAAGCTTATAAAGTCCTGAATTTCAAAATGCTTCCAGCATGGTGAAAAGAGAGTGGTCTGGACCGCAGAACCCTTTGCGGGCTTGCAGACTAGGCAAAGGAGAGCTGGTAGGAAAAGGTGGGTCTGGGAGGATCCCCAAATGGCACCCGGAAGAGGACACCTCTCTAGGTGAGCCTGTGCATCCTTACCTCACACCACACCCACACAGCCTCCGTCAGTGTCAGAAGGTTTCAAGGTAGACCCCGCCCTGGCCCTCTGATTGTCCATTCCAGCACTCACCAAGATGGACAAAACCTGCAGCCACAGACACTGACTTCTCCAGACCACCCACACCTGCTACTCCTCCCTCCGTTTGGCCTTCTTGGTCCTGGACAACCATCTTGATCCGGTGCTTGTCTCCCACTGTGCCCCCAGCTGCACTAATTAAGAAACTAGTTTGCCGTCAGCTCTGACCTTGGAAACCTCCTGAGAGGCGTCTTCCAATATTTGTCCTCCAGCCCACATCCCACCATCACCCCAGGCAGGAAGCCCTTGTAGCAGATGCTGTTGCTGCCTCACCCACATCACCCACATGCCCTGTTTCTGGGTCTGCCAGCCTGACGCCCACCACCAGCATCCACCTCTTCGCCTGAGGCCTTTGTCAGCCCTTCAGGGACTAATGGACCCATGTGTGCCCTCGGTCAAGATACCAGGGAATTAACAACTCCTTGGAACAGCCTTCAACCAATAACAACTGAGAGCTGGTGGATAAAGACCCCAGCTCCCTCTGCTCAGAAGGGACAACCCCGAGCCATGTCCTCTGCTTGTGTCCCACAGCTCCCAGCTCCAGCTGTGCACAGTGGACACCTGCTTGGCAATGCATCACGGATGGTCTTCCACCTCTTTCCTCTGACACTTCCCCACCTCCCTGCTGCTGTTTCCTGGCATCACCTGACAAATAAACTACATGCATTTGGACCATTTTCTCAGAGTCTGCTGCAGACAGAACCCAAAATAGGACAGCGCCACACCCCATGTCATATGGAACCTGCCTGTGAGGCCTGACCCTCGGCAGTGTCCACATCTGTCTATGCTGGGAGGTTGGCAGGTCAAATACTGGAGCTGGTGTGGCCAATGTTCCTTTGCTGTCCAACCTCTGGGACTCACCTCTGTGGTGTCGGGCCACAATCACAGATGGGACACCAAATAGGACATCTCCAATCAAGTCCAGGAACAGGTCTTTCTTTTTGACAGGGTCGTCTGTTCCTCCTAAATACTCCTCAATGGCTACCGAAGTCAGCTCCTCAGGGATGCCCTGAAACAGATCAAGACAGTGACCACGTTCCCGGGTGAGCAGTGCAGCTTCTCTGGCCAGTCAGCAAGGCTTGCATCGATGGAGAAGCTCTCCAGCCCTGGGCAACTCCCCCCACCGCCCGGGTGGTGAAGTAGGGACGGTAGAAAAATGAGGGCCAGAACCCCCAAGCCCCAGTCTCCATTCTATAATTTAATTGATCTGTGATTCGGGACAAGTCCCTGCCCCTTTTTGGATCTCACCCAATTCCCACAATTCCTAGACTCTTACAGTAAGGGGGTAGGACTTCCACAAGAGTGACGTGGCCGTCTTCTGGTCCAGTTTGCCTTCAGAAAGTGGATAGCCCATCAACTATTAAAAAAAAATGGTTAAGCATTTGTAAATCCTCAGGAATGAACAACAGCCAACCTCACCAACCAACCACAACAACACAGGCTGTAGGTCCTCTAATTTTGTTGGGCCATAAAAACCATGGGTCTTTTATGAATTGGGAAAATCAATGAATCAAATGCACTTACACCTAGAAATTTAAGAATTGCAAAGAGGGTAAAAAAAAAAAATTTAACAGAAACTGGAAGACTGTGCAGCGTGAGTACGTGTGTGTGTGTGTGTGTGTGTGTGTGTGTGTTTGCTCATGAACCTACAGTGGCCCCAGCCCCCTGGCTGAGAAAGCTCCACCTGCCAGGGAACTTACTCTTTGCTGCAGCCAAAACCTGGTGACAGGCAGAGGCCCCTGGGCCCCTCCCAGAGCAGTGACTTTAGAAAGCTTCCAGTTATAAGGCCTTTCTCTGCCCTTCGGGATGCAAATCTACCACCCACACTGTTTCCTCAAGGACCTGAGGGGCCTGGCTATGAAGTGCAAACCTCCAGGGAGATACCCCTGGTCTCCCTCCCAGTCCTGTGCGAAGATTACAGCCTCACTTCAGGGAGGGCCTCGCTGCCATTCACACCCCTGCCTCCTGTTTCTCCTCCAGGGGAGGGTGGACCCACAGATCCAGGTGGTCTGGCCTCACGGACTAACCAACCCCAACTCCGCACCCCACCGTGCTTTCCCTCAGCACAGCCCAGGCTTCAGAACATCTCCAGCCTTTGTTTCAGGGATTTGGGGCCCGTCCACACCGGACAATTCCCTGTTGCAATGGTGTTTCTGGATAAAACCTGTCCTCCTGCTCTAACTAGGGTTGGCTTTGTTATCTTGGACAGGAAGGAAGGTCTTGCTGCGCATTTAGAGTCAATCTTAACTCAAGGAGAACCGACCTGCTCTGAATCTCTCCAGAGAGATGACTGAGAGCCTGTGTGGAGATTTATGGGGAAACTGCGCACCGGGCCCAAGGTGAGAAGCTGCCAGGCCCAGGCCTGACTCGCCTCAACGCCTGAGCTCCTTCCCCGTTCCAGGCTCCTCCGTTTCCCATCTGCACAACCGTTACCTCCTCAGGCCCTCCCGGCACGGACACCGCAGGATTCTCTCATTGGAAGACGATCAAAGAGTGTTGGGGAGAGGGGTTCCCGGGGCCATGCCACCCCCGTCACAGCTGGGCCATCCCAGAGGTTTCCATGGAAATGACAACTCATGAGGGAGGGGACAGCTGCCCTGGACTCAGATGGGGACTTGGAGAAGGAGGACGTCTGGGGCGGGAGCAGGGAGGGCTGACTGGGGAGAGCGCTGAGTCTGTCTGAGGCTGCACGTGCTCACCGTTGGAAGGAGCCAGCCACACTCTTGCTTGTTGATGCCGACAACATAGGGGACAGCGTTGAAATTCTTCTCGGCCAGAATCTCTTCAGGGCTTTTGGGCAGCAGCACTCCGTCCACCACCGTGGGCAGGAAGGGGTGACTCTGGGGAAGAGACAGGACAGCGTCTGAGCCTCCCCTCCCCAGACAGCACCCCTGTCCCCCATCTGCCTGCCTGAGGGCGAGGGGAGCACATGGGCCTGTGTGGCCCCAGGCAGTGGCCACAGAAGCTCAGGGTCCTGACCAAGGGGGCAAAGTCTGTGTGACCCCAGACGGTAGGACTTCAACCAGGGGCTGGCAGTGGTAAGGTGATGGGAGAGGGAACCGATCTTAACTCAGATCGAAATCCGTGTATTATGTATATACATTACATGTACTTCAATCTGCAATGTGTGTCTCCATCTGTAGAGACAGAGACTTGTTACTCCCAGCAGCGATGTTCTGTAACATTGCTCCGAACGCCGAGTTAGCGAATATTCAGTCATTAATTGCAGGGGAAGTTTAGGATTAGGTTCCTCAGAGCCTCTGGTCAACCCTATTTTATGTGTGGATTTCTATTTGAAGATATTTTACGTAATAGATATTTCTCACAAGGACTTAATTATACTTGGTATTTATTTATGCTAAAACACCAGCCGGGAAGGGCTTCGCTGTTGTCTGGCCCTGGGGAATGTGACTGCAAGTCTCTTTGGCTTTGAGCCTCACAGCGTGCTGTCCACTGTGCTTTCTAAAAACTCCTTTGTCATCTCACGAATGCATTAATTGAGCTGCTTTTCCATCCTTCCCACAGCTTCATCACACACTGCAGATGTTACTTTAGCACTTTCCAGAATGGCCTCATGTACGGATCAGAAAACTTCCTCTTCGTTTTTCTGGATGTGCTGTGTTGTCGCCCTGTCATCCCTGAACTCGCAGCACGGCACTGCCCCTCACCCCCCAGGCACAGCTCTTCCAGCACAGCTGTGCTCCCGCGAGGCACCGCACAGCCTCCTTGCGTTCGGGAGCAGAGACAGCACGGCAGCACCAACTGCCATCTGGGACAGGGACATCACTAACACGAAGCACAGAAACGCAAAAAATAAGGTGCTCAGTGAACCACGGAAAGGACCCTTGTTAGTTTGAGAGATGAGAAGAGCAGACAGAGAGCTGCCTCGTTTGATCTCGGACGGGAACGTGCACGTCATCCAAGCCAAACTTCTTGCCACTCTGCACGTGGCTGTGAACGACCACAAAAGTGCCGTGGGTATTGACTTTGGGGTTAACAATAAATCTTATCAAGTAGGTGAATTTACAAATACAGAATCCATGATTAATGAGGACCGACTATATCCACCTATCTATATTTAAATGCTTTGCTTTCAAGAGGTGTTGAGCTCTCACCACTCAGTGTGCCTAGACTGGGACTTGATTCTCTATGAGAGAGGAATACCGCCCGTAAAGGATCAGGGGCTGGGGGTGGGGGCTCACGCCTGTAACCCCAGCAGTTTGGGAGGCAGAGGCCAGAGGACTGCTTGAGACCAGCCTGGGCAACACAGTAGGGCCTTATCTCTACAAAGAATTAAAAAAAAAAAAAAAAAATTAGCTGGGCATGGTGGCACCCACCTGTAGTCCCAGCTACTCAGAAGGCTGAGGCAGGAAGTTCACTGGAGCCCAGGAGTTCGAGGCTGCAGTGAGCTGTGATGGTGCCACTGCACTGCAGCCTGGGAAACAGAGTGAGACTTTATCTCAAAGAAAAATAATAATAATAATCAGGGGCGGGCTCCCATTATATTGATGAATGTTTCAATTTTAGCTTTTACCTTTGATGAAAAATTTTATATGGCCACAGGTTAAGTAGAGCCTGACTTCTTTGCCACCATCTGGGGCGCGGCTTCTGCGCACAGTGATGTTTCACATACAGTCACCAGAGTGTAGCTGCTGAGAGCGTGCGCTGCGGAACCAGACTACTGCCTGGATTGGAAACCTGCCTCTTGTTACTTACTAGACGATCATTTGGGTACGCAGTTGTACCTGTTTGTGCCTCAGTTTTCTCGTCTATGAGATGGGTTACTGTGAGGTAAATGGCTGAGCACACACAAACTATTATACTCAGCACAGTACCTGGGACCAGGAAAGGGCTCAGTAAATCCTAGACGTTACTAGTTAGCACTGTTACTACAGATGCCCTCACAGACACCCGTCCTGTGCGCCGTGTTTCCAGCTCTGCCATCCGTGGGCCAGAGCTCCGTCCCTGGACATCACGCGGAACTGGGCAACTCCCAGGCTCTGAGACCCTGTAGCTCCCTGCTCTGCCAGGGCCAGCGAATGACAGGCCAGTTCCGGCTGCCCAAAGGAGAAGCTCTGTAAAGTGAACCAGACCCAGCAGCACGAGGCTCAAAACTCATCCCACACAGCTGACACCAGAGACCGGGGTCAGGGTGCAACTAGGGCTGCCGGGAGAGGCCACGCGGTTCAGAGAGGGCTGCTGTGGGCAGCTGGCAAGGGAGCAACGAGTCTGGAAGGAAGGAACAGGGCAGGCCACACGGAGGAGGTGCTCACCACCTGTGGGGGGCTCTGGGGAATGAATGGGATTGAGAGGGCATGACAGGGGTGAGAATTTCTAAACAGTGGGAACTCCATGAGCAAAGAGACAGAGGTGTCACTGTGCAGGGCTAATACCAGGAACTTCAGGGAGTCCTGGGCTTGCTGGGATGGCCGTGGGGCAGGGACCAGAGAGGGGGTCAGATGGCGGAGCACACAGCAGGCACTCAGCTCGGTCTGGAAGGACTAACTCCACGGGGGCAGGGGGGTGGCTCTGGTAAGGAAGGTCAGGCTTGTAAGAAGTAGGGAGACAGGCGCTACTGCGTGCTTAGGAGGGTAAGTCTGGCAGCACCGTGGGACTTGGTACTGGAAGGAAAGTGGGGGTAGAAGACAGCAAAAGTGCAGGAGAGAGAAAACAAAGGCCTGAGTGGGACGGCATCCACAGGGGGAAGACTGGCATCAGCAGCAGTGACAGTGACAGTAATTGCCACTGTCCACTCAGAGGACACGAGTATGACCTTGTTGGGGTAGGAAGCTCGGGCATCCTTCACTCCCGTCTTTCTCGCCCCTCACGCGCTGTCCGTCCGCACATCCCACCTTCAACATATCCAGACTCCAGCCACTCCCCACCCCACTGCTGTGGCCTCGTCTCAGCTGCCAGGACCCCTGGCCTGGATGATTCCAGCACAGCAGCCTCCCAGCTGGTCTCTCTGCACCTTCCAGGCCCCTTCCCGACTGTCTACTTTCAACACAGCAGACAGAGACCTTTGTAAAATCCAAGATCATGTCTCTCCTCTGTTCAAAACCCTCTGAAGCCTCCCCTCTCACTCCAAATCAAAGTCCAAGTGCTTCAAGTGACCACCCCCACCTCCCACCTCCCACCTCCCACCTCCCACCTCCCACCTCCCATTACCTCTTTAGCCTCCAGCCCGTCTGTCCCCTGGCTCCTTCCTCTCCAGCTCTGCAGACCAGCCTCCTGCCTCAGCGAGGACCAGCGCAGCAGCCGTCCCTGCCTGGACGGCCCCTCCAGTTTCCCTGACAGCTGCCTCCCCCCTCCGGAGCCCGGCTCAGATGCCACCTTCTCACTCAGCCCGTTCCTGACCCTGCTACGTAAGTTCAAACCACTGGTGAGCTCCACCCCTTAACACCACCCATCACCAACACACTACATATTTTATTTGGTCTTTACTGTACACGGCCCCACTGGAATGGAAGGCTCTAAGGGGCAGGGATCTTGTGTGTGTCACTGCTACGTCCCCAGCTCCCGAGTCAGGTCCTGGCACTCGGGCAGTGCTTACAGAGCCTGAGCTGATTGGCTGCATGACTCATTCAATCCTCACAAGACCTGTTAGGGGAAAAGTGCTGTGATCTCCAGGGGGGGAGCAGAGAGGGCAGGACTGTGAGATGCTGCACAGGTGATGCCACCAGACCCTGGCGACCTGTTGGGGGGACAGCAGGAGAAGATGTGGAGGACACTATTGGAATGACCCACGTGCTGGGAGGAGGGGGTTCTCAGGACTGAGATTCCGAGCTCCCCCTGTATAGATGAACCTGTGGCCTCCCAGGGGATCTGTATCCTCAGGGAAGGCTCCTGTGACCTCTGCCTCCTGACAGTGGGAGGCTCCGGTCCAGCCTCCTCCCTCAGGGCCATGTTGGGCAGAGGAAAGGTGAATAAGAAAGGGGGTGGGTGAGACCGGGAGTCTCACATTTGATGCCTGGGAGCACTGGACTGTGAGAACAGGAAACAGGTTCCAGTCCTGCCTCTGGTCCCCTGGCTGTGTTACCCCAGGCAAGTCACTGCCCCTCTCTGGGCCTCAGCACCATACACATGAGGAGTTATGGGGGTTCCACAAGGGAGAATTGTTTCATTCAGAGTCAGTTGGAGCTTAAAGATGTTAAGACTCAAAACCTTTAATCAAGAAACCAAAGGTCCTTACCTCTCTGGGGTCTGCATCAAAATCAATCCTAAGAAATTTCTGTGGAGACAAAGGCAGAGGATGTGGGTGAGAAGCTTCCCGGGAGAAAGCTGATCTTTGTGGCTGTGCACCAGAGGTGTCGGGTTCTCCCTCCTGGTGCCACCCTGGCAGGGCCAAGAGGAAGTGGGCAGGACACCAGCTCTATGGGTGTGAGCACAGGGTGTGGGCGAACTTGAGGGAGGGGCAGGCACCAGCAAGGGAAGGACAGGCCCTGGGGACCCTGGCCAGGGTGGCAGGAGCTCTGGAGAGAAAGTCTGTTGTTGGTGACTGCCGTGACTGCCACCCATTTCTCCTTCTTGTTCCCCTGGCAATGACACCCCAATTTTGTTTGGGGGACCACCCACGTATCCTCTCTTACTCCATAAATTCAGGTATTTATATTCAACCCAGGGAGTTCCATCGCCCTAAACACAGATATTATTTCAGGGATGGGCACTTACCCATGTCAGTCCAACAGAGTGTACCCCAAAACTTTTGCTAGAACTATTGGGGAAGAGGATTTCTAAGCAGGTAGAATATAAGTCCAGAGTGCTGTTGTCTTAAACCTCCCCAGGGGACAGATCTGCCTGAGAGTGAAGCCAACACAGAGGAGTGCAAAACGGAAGGATAGAGACAGGAAGATTCCCAATAACATCCTATGAACATCTGGATCCAGCCATGCCTGAAGCCATCTGTTCTTGGACTTTTCAGTAACCCAAGGATTCTGTTGCAACACATTTCTTTTTCTGCTTGAGGCAATTTGAGATGGGCTTTCTCATCCTGCATTAGAAAGTCCTGACTCATACAAGCTCCATGATGCTTCTCTTTGGTGTGTGTTCACCAAGATTGCAGTGATTGTCATGTCACACTGTAGCTAACAGGTCTGACTGGGATGCAGGAAGTGATGGGAAAGGGTTCCTCCATTATGGGTTTGTAGCCCCACCAGCCAAGTGTGTGTGTCTGTGTGAGTCAGTGTGAGTGTGAGTGTGAGTGTGAGTGTGAGCGTGTGTGTGTGTGTGTGTGTGTGTGTGAGAGCTGGGGGCAGTGGATCATCATGGAAGCACTTCCATAAGATCTCAGAAAATCTCAAAAGAGTGTCCTGGGATCGTAGGTCTGAATTTTCAAAGTCACCAGCTAGTTCCTTATAAGCTGGGTCCTCTTATGCTACGTGAAGAATTGCTGAAATATTTGCCTATTTCCAGACATTAGAACCAGTTGTGCTTTAATTTTTTAAACATTTTTGTTCTCCATATTACAGCCTGATGAACCAGGACCCAACCCCCACAGACACACTGGACGCAACCCACAGACACGCAGGCAGAGCCCAGTGCTAGAGACGTGCCCGGGGCGTCCAGGAGTATCCCCAGGTCTGCAGGGTCCAGACGGGGAGTCCAGGCCTCAGGCCACTGCTGAGCTGACAACTCACACTCTTCTCCCACCACGGGAATAGCTCCCATTGGTTCTAGATGCTGTATTCTCTGGGCGTTTGTTCTGTCGAGCTTCCCTGTGATGACAGATGGCTTCCACAGCCATCCATCAATCCTCAGATGTCACCTTCTCTGTGACGCATCCCTGCTGGCTATAAGGAATGTTTTCCCTCTCTGTACTCTCACCATACTCAACCCACTAAGTATATGGATAGTTACTTGTGAGCAGGTACCATGTCCAATCTGTGTTTGCATCACCTCCCCCATGTTCCCCCCATACAGTTAGCATGGATGGATGGATGGATGGACGGACGGACGGATGGAGTTGGTCAATACATGGAGTACGGGAGAACTGGATGGCTACATGGACAGATGGATGACAATTACCAGGCAGGTGATGGATGGATGGGTGGATGAGTGGCTACCTAGATTCACAACTGAGTCCGAAAAATTTAGGATTTTGGTTCTCCCTGAGAATATGTCATGTTTAATTTCTTTAAAGTACATCTGAAACAAGAATGGCAAAATATTAAGTTTCCATAAAGTTGGAGAATTATTACATAATTTTTACTCATGTATTTTTGGACTTCTTTTGATATTTGAGGTATGTTTTAATAAAAAAAGCAAAAAGGAAATTCCCTGTTCAGATCCAGAGACTCCTGAGAGGTGCACAACTGTCCCAGGGAGTTTTTTCAGGGCAAGAGGACAGCAGAAAAGATGAAGCCCCGGGCCACGACTGCATGCGGGGGTGGGGGCGGGGGGACTAGCACGGACCCACCTACCATTTTCAGTGTAGCCTCCAGGAGCTCCTCCTCTGTCTTCTGGCGCAGGCAGTGAACCATGGCAGCCGAGGTGGTGGTTTTACACCCAGCAGCGACAGCAACTTGCTGCAAAGATCACAGGCAGCAAGAGCTCAAGAGCATTGTCCCTTCCCTCCGTCAAGGTAGAAAGATGTGTTCTGTCCCCAGACCACTTTGCAAGACAGCAGGGGGAGCAGAAAGTACTCTAGACCAGACGTGTGGGTGCTGGGGCCCCCAGAGTGCTGCCTCTGTGCCTAATCTGAAATGTGACGTGAGTCATAATTACACACGGCCTCTGTCTGTTACCTTTTGTCTGTTAAAATGGGTGTAATGACCTCAAAGCTGAGTGTCTCAAGAGAGGTTTAAGGGTATGGAGCCCCGAAACCCACCATCTGGTTTCCAAGCCCAACTCTTGTGCATACTGGCCATTTGGCCTCGGGCAAACCACTTGCGTTCTTTGTGCCTTGGTTTCTCCATAATGATCGCGCCTACCTTGTAAGATGAGCTAATACGTGGGAAGTGTGTAGGAGGGTCCCGTGTCTCCCACACACTGAAACGTGCAGAATTGCAGGAGGCCTGGATAAGGTGATTCGCACCAAGACACTTCAGAAAGTACCGAGTGTGACTTAAACGGGGCCCTACAGGAAAATAGCGCGCGTCCGTCCTGAGGCACGGATGGTGCTTCTCAGTCAGTGGGGCGTCTGCGGCACAGCTAAGAGTTTCCACCTGCACCGCCACGTGCTGGAGTCCTGAGCAATAACCAAACGTGATTCTCCAGGGCAGGGGTCAGACATTTTCATTAAAGGGACAAACAGTCATATCTGAGGCTTTGTGGGCCATGTGGTCTCTGCTGCACCTTCTCAACTCTGCTACGGAAGGAAATTAAATGCGTTCCTCTGTGCTCCAATGAAACTTTCATTATGGACACTGAAATGTGAATTTCATACAGTTGTCACAAGTCTTAAAATATTCTTCTTCTTATTATATTTTTTCAATTATTTATATATATAAAAAAAAGTCATTCTTAGCCCAACGGCTATACAAACATAGGCCCAGATGTGTCCTCCTGTGTCTTAAGGCAAAGCCACTGAAGGGCACCTGTTAATGCATAGAGAACCCCTGACCCCATCCCAGAACCTCTTTCGGTCTTAAAAAAAAAAATGTAAGAAGAAAACACTCCAGAAGGAGAGGCTCCCCTGAGCCTGTCTGGGACACTTGGGGGTGGTCTGCCCTGCACATCCTTGCTTCAACTTTTCTGATGCCACATCTGATGCACCAAGGGAGCATCTCAGCAAAGCCAGTGCTGCCAGCCTCTCTCCTACATGATCCGGGATGGGGGGGGAGAGCTGTGAGTGTAGACATGTTCCTTTTCCAAAACAGGGGGAAAAATTTCTGGAACCACAGGGGAGTTCCCAAGCCCAGGGCCAGATGGGGTGGTCACAGGAACTGACAGCAGAGCTCGGCCAGAGAGGAAGGCCCAGATGCACCCAAGGCGGGCTCCGTGGTGGCAGGGCCATGGGGAGGGCGCAGGGTCCCAGAGCCTGGACAGTGTCTGCTGCAGAATCCCTGCTCAGAACTTACTTGGCGAATAAACCAACAGGAGGGAGAAGTGGGGAAGAGGGAGGGAGGAGGAGAGAAGAGCAACAGTCAGAAAGACCTGGATTTCCTTCACTTTGCAATTTCTGGCTGTTTGTTCACAAAGCCCAGCCTCATCCCCACCACCTCCGCTTCCTTGAAAAATAAATTCCCCTTCTTGACCCAAGCCTGCCCCAGTGGCCATCTGTTGCTTATAACCAATGAATTCTGAAAATTTTTCAAAAATTCTGAAAAAATCCGTGGTGTCTCCATTTTCTCCCCTCCTGCTAATCAGCCCCTGAAGTCTGAGCTGCCCCAAACCAGCCCCCACAGCCCCACCCAAACCCTGCACCTCTCTGGCTCCAGTGGGCCCCCCTCAGCAGCGCCACCCTGTGGTCACCTCTTCCTCTCTTCCTACCACTCTCCAGATAAACACAAAATCCTCCCCAGGGTCCTGTGCAGCAAGGCCCCTGCCAAAGTCCCCACCCTCAGCACACCCCAAGCTCCCCCTGCTCTCTGCTCTGGCCACATCAGCCTTCTCTCACTCTCAAGATGCTTCTCCAGCCACAGGACATTCACACATGCTGCTCTTGTTTCCCTGGAATACTCATTGATCAGCAAGTAAATTATTGCTCAGCTTTCTGACACTGACTCATTGATCATTTTCCTGATAACCTCTAAGGAACACTCTGAGGCCCGTGATCAGACACACACTCACAGTCGAGAGTCACAAGCTTGAGTTCCAGCTCTGCCTGATCCCCTGTGGATCTTGACACTTGGCTTCCACGCTTGGCCCAGTTTGCTTGGCTGTAAAGTTGGGAGCTTGAGCAAGGGGTCTCCTTGTCCTTCCCACTCAGCCACTGTCACTTCAGTGACTCTTTGAGAATATCCTCTGGATCCCTCAGCAAGAATGCAGAGCCAAGGGTGTGGGAGCGTCCTGTGAGAGACCTACCTCCGCCAGGGGCTTGACATCACCGTTCTGGACCAGAGTAGCAGTGAGGGCCACACCACTCTCAGAAATGGCCCGGTGGAAGAGGTTCTTGGCCAGGGGAGATAAAACCTGGGAGGGGAGAGGACAGGAGGAGAGTTCATGCTCAGGGGAGGGTCCACCCACAGCTCTGCCCTGGCCCGGTCCCCAGGAGACCCTGGGGCTCAGAGGGCACCAGGGCTCCTCACCTGGCCTGGCCTGTTTCCCAGCCTCACCCTGGGCCCTGCCTGCCCCAGAGAACCTCAGTGGGATGGAGCCGGAGCACAGAGCCGCGGACGGAACAGGAAGAGTGTGGCACGCACAGATCACAGCAGTCAAAAGCACAGAAAGACAGCTTGGCAATTCCCAGCCACACGTTCTGTTTCAGCATTTCCACTACTCAGAAGAAAAATGACCAGGGAGGCACACACAGACTTCTGAGAGTGCCCATGATGGTTACAGATTTGGAAATAACCCGAGGATCCCATACTATGAGACTGGGTAAACAAGTGATTTATTTATTTTTGCTGAAAGCTCTGTCACCCTGGCTGGAGTACAGTGGCCATTACAGCTCACCACAGCCTCCAACGCCTGGGCTCATTGTCCTCCCACCTCAGCCTCCCAAGTAGCTGGGACTACAGGTGCATGTCACCAAGCCTGGCTAATTATTTTGGTTTTTGTAGAGATGGGGTCTTGTTAGGCTCATCTTGAACTCTGGGCCTCAAGTGATCCTCCCACCTCTGCCTCCCAGGGTGATGGGATGACAGCCACTGTACCTGGCCGGACGCTTCATTCTTACCATGGAATACTATGCAATTATAAAAGGTCATATTATGGAGGAGGGTTTAATGTTTAGGGAAACATTTTTGTTATACAATAATATTAAGGAGAACCTTTTTATAGAAAAAGAGATATATGATAGATGGATAGAGGCTTGACAAGAGACCACAAAACTACATGTCAATATAGCAACAGTGACAACCCTGGGGAGTAGGATTGTGAATGGCTTTTTTCTTCTTTGGGACGATCTGCATTTTTCCTTTCTCTCTACATCAAAAAACATAAAAGCATTTCCCCTAAGTATTCAACTAGGACACTAATATATGATTGACAAACACAGCAATGGGCTGACCCTCTGCTCAGCTCCGAGGCACCTGGAGCGCTCCTCACAGCTCCCAGCACCTTCCAACCTGCTTCCCCATCCCAGCTGCCCTCAGTGCCGCCCCAGCCCCATTCCCCACACTGGCAGGACATCTCGCGCCCCCAGACTGTGTCTGTGTCCAACATCCCCTTGTCCCCTCCCTCCCTATCCTGTGTTCCATCTGTCTTTCCTCTCCCACCTCCCCCAGCCCACCTGGTCCCTCAGACCCAGACATAGCTGCCTCCCTGTTGGCCATGGGGGGCCATCAGACCACCTCAGCAGAGGCTCCTGCCTGCTCTCAGTGCTCACGTCCCCTCAACACATAGATCTGCCTTTGAAACAAACAATGACTTCTGTCCAGCTCTTGTCCTTGCCTTCATATGTTTGTAATTTATACCCACCCCCGCCTCCCAAAAGAAGTGAGCTGAGTCCTATTGTTAAAATGAGAAGGAAAGAGAGAGAAAGCTCAACCAAGTTGGCAGAGGAGGACTGCCAGCAGTGCAGAATGCGCTGGACATTATTATGGCCCCAGGACATTAAGCTGAGCCTTGAGCTTCCTGGGAGCCAAGGAGAGTTTGCACGTTAGCTCTCCACAATGTGATGCTGGGCAATGAGTGGGGTCTGTTGCAAATCCAGGCCTTGTAAGCAAAGGTGCCTGTGGCTGGGCAGGCTGGTCTCTAAGTGGTCTCTTCAGCAGCCACATCAGCCTGGGGGTGGGGCCTGGTGCCAGGAACACTTACAAGAACAGAGACACTTTCACCTCCCGCTGACTCGCCAAAGATGGTCACAGAGCCTGGGTTCCCTCCAAAGCTGGCAATGTTGTCCTGGACCCAGCGCAGCGCGGCCACCTGGTCCAAGTGACCCCAGTTCCCCCGGCTGTGTTCGTCCCCTGTGCTGTGAGTAAGAGAACAGGTTGGGGTGGGCAGCACAGACGCCATGGCAGGGCTGTCAGGACTAGAGGCAGGGCTTGGGGCTCCCGGTGAGCCTTCCAGAATAGGCTGGGCTCCCACACCCCTGACACAGGGGCCTTCCCCTGCCTTCCATTCCCTTGCATTGTGCTGTTGTAGGGCTCTACATTCACTCATCTGGACATGATTTACTGAGCATCTACTATGTGCCCAGTGCTGTCGTAGGAGCTATAGCACATCTAAGAACAAAACAGGGAAAATTTCTGACAGTGAGCTCACAGTACAGACCACAAACAAACAAACAAACAAATACAGAATAAAATGTCAGGTAGTGAAAGTGCTTTGAGGGAAAATAAAATGGGGTGAGGGAAAAGGCAGGGGTGGGCAGTGGGTGCTACTTCAGATCACATGACCAGGGAAGGCCTCTGGGACGCTGTGGCATTTGAGTAGAAGCCTGAATGAAAGAAGCATGTGAGCCTTGCAAATATCCAAAGACAACAATTCCAGGCAGAAGAAACAGCAAGTGCAAAGGCCCTGGGGCCCAGTGAGCACTGTGTGCATGTAGCAGGTGCAGCTGGAGAGGGCCCTGTGGGCCTGGGGAAGCACGTTGCATGTCATCCCAGGTAACGGGGGAAGCCACTGCAGGTTTGTGCAGAGGAATGACATGACTCAATCTATGCCTTTATGATCTCTCTGGGTGTTGTGTGCATCAGCTGCAGCACAAAAGTCACAGAGTGACCAAGTGAGTGGCTGTGATAATAATCCAGGCCAGAGGCAGACAGGCTGATTAGGGTGAAGCAAGGGAAGGTGGGCAATGGGGGGACTCTGAGTACATCTCATGGGTGGAGCCAGGAGGATCAGCTGCCACCTGTGTGCGGGGTGTGGGGAAGAGAGAAGAGTCCAGGCTGCTCTCGTGGCCTTTATCCCGGGCGGGCAACTGGGAGGACGGAGCCTCCGGCAGCTGAGCAGGGGATGCTGGGAGAAGCAGGGGCGCCTCTGCCTGGGGAGGGCGTGGGAGTCCTGGCTCAGTGAGTCCCTCTGAAGAGTGAGGGGCCTAAGACAGCCTGTGGGGACAGAGGAGGTAGCTAGTGAGGGGCGACTGGGATTAAAGGAGAAGTGGCCGAACCACAGGGCTCTGACAGTGCCCTGGGGATCAGTGGGAACTAGTGCAGAGGGACAGGGAGACACGCAGAGTCCCAAGGACAGGGACAAAGGAGGGACCCACAAGGGGGCTGAGAAGGAGCTGCCCACTGGGCGGGGGTGGCTGGACGCCAAGGGAAGGCAGCATGTCATGGAGGCATGAGGGACCGTCTGTGGCTGCTGCTGAAAGCTCAAAGGAAGGTTAGGCCCAGAGCACATGGAGGTCATGGGTGACCTCGACGGGAACAGCCTGGCGGCGTGGTCAGGGGAAAACCCGGCTGGCGAGAGTAGAGGACAGACAGGGAGGAGGCGAATGCAGACAGGACACGTAGCAGTTTTCCTGTAACGGGCAGCAGAGACGGGGCCGTAGGTGAAAGGGATGCGGAGTCTCAAGGAAGGTGAAACCTCGGTGACTGGCCGGGATGCCCACTGGCAGGCCCAGCACAGCCCGTCCTCCTGCTCCCTGGGTCCTCCCAGCAGTGAGCGGATCCCCTCCCCCACCCGCCCGTCACACCTCAGGGTCAGATGTTCTGGGTCAGGTGCACTCAGAAAAGGCTCACGGTCACTGTGCCCAGAAGGAAGCCTGCCTCCTGTCCCCACAGAGAAGCCTCTAGTCTTGACTGCTGCATGCGCCAGATTTCTAGCAAGATATGGGGTGAGTGTACCCCGACACTCCTCCAGGGAGGGTGGCCCACTGGGCTCGGATGCTCCAACAACCTCCCATCTCCAGCCACCCATTCCTTCTCCCACAAGCATTTGCTGCGCGGCCTCTTTGACTCTGCCCCTCCCTTCCTTTTGCAGGAGAAGGAAAATGTGTGAACCGTTTGCTGCTAAGAAAGGCTTGATGGCAGAATGTGTAGTACGCTAGGGCAGCACAGGTGAAAAGGAGATGAGTACTTCAGAGGAGGCAACATGTGGGCTGGGCCTTGCAGGGTGAATAGGAGTTTGTCATTCCAGGCAGAGGTCACAGCATACGCAAAAGCTCAGAAGCAAGTAGATTTGTGGGGGTGAGGAACAAGAGTTAGGTGGGGCCCGATTAGGAAGGAATTTGAATGCCTTATTAAGGAGCTTAGCAAAGGTCCTCTGAGGGCTGACAAGACCAAAGCAGGGTCCTAGTATCTCCTAGCTGTGGGGACAGCACTGAAGTGAGAACAGTCCAATATCTTACCTGAAGAATCCCCAGATGCCCACACGGTACTGAATCATCACCACCACCACGTTTTCCTGGGCAGAGAGGGCCAGGCCATCATAGGTTGAGGCCCCGCCCACCACCAGGCCACCTCCGAAGATCCACACCATCACCTGGACAGGGAGAAGCACCCACACTGGTTATAGGAAGCAGATCTGGGAAGCACTAAGAGATTATCTGGTTTGTCACCTACCACTTGGCCATGACTCAAGCAGGCCATTACCCAAAGTCCACCAGTGCCCAGCAAGGTTGCAAAACACAACCTCTGTCCTCCCAGACCCTCCCAGGTAGAGCCCAGGCTACCACCTCACTCCTCACACCCTGGCTGCCCCTGCCTTTCTCCCCAGCCCCAGTGCCGCCTCCCAACCCCTCAGGCTATTGACTCTGAGCACATCACCATGGGAATAATAGCAAAGGCTAAGGATGCCCTGGTCTCCCTGACACTCTGTCACCCTCATGCCTGGACCTTTCATGCTCCTCTAAGTACACATGGAGAAGCCCTTGCAGTGCAGCTTCGTCTCAGTTAACTCTTTTGTGGTGAGCTGAACTTCTGTGAGCATGAGCGGTTGTCTCAAGAAGCACACATGTCCCGATGGTCTCTCTTCCTAATAGGCCTCCTTTCTGCCTCCCAAATCCTAGCCACCCTGCAAAGCCCAGCCTGGAATCCAGCCTGTCCAGGAAGTCTTCAATCACTTGACTAACATTATCTGGGAAGCTACTGTGTGCTGGAGACTGTGATAGGAACTGAGGATGAGAGTGGACACAACAATTCACAATTCATGGTTCTCACATTTAAAGAGCTCACATAACAGGGAAGCAGTGGGAGGGGCTAAAAGAATTATGCAGTATCAACAATGACACTGTTAATAAAATAAAAGAACTTATAAACTATGCACTAAGTACTGTCTAAGCACTTTAAAATAAACTGTCCATGAGGCAGGTACTAATACTGTCCCATTTGACAGACAGGAAAACTGAGGCACTTAACCTGCCCAAGGGCACACAGCCCAGTGGCAGAAGCAGGACTTGCCCAGGCAGTTGGTTCCAGAGTCCAGGTGCTGAGCTGCCCAGCACGCGGCAGCCAGTGGCCACAGCGCAGCAAGTCTGCTGTTAGGGTGGGCTACGATCCTCCCTCCCCCTCTACCCGAGGTTTCACAAGTGCTTCTCTTCATACTCAGCCAGGGGCCGAGATAAGCCGGGCAGTCGGCACTGAACACGCACACCTGACGACTCCCCTTTCAAAGATACAGAGAAGTTAAGAAATTGCCCAAGTGTCTCAGCTATTCAAAGGCAGAACCAGGGTTGAAGCCCAGACCCTGCAGTTCTGGATCCTGTGTCCGTACTAGAGGTTCTTCTGTCTGCAGGCTCCCACAGCCCCTGTTTGTCTGATCCCCGCCTCCCTCCTGGGGACGGGCTGAGGTGACCGTCATCTCTGAGTGACGGCTGAGCCCACGGGCTGGTCTGCGGTAACATGCTGAAGTCAGCGTGCGTCTGTGCAGCCCGGAGGGCAGGATCCCTGCAGGCAGGGGCTGCGTGGAAGCGGTTTCAGGTTCCCCCTTTCCCCGACCCCCAAGTCTAACCTTGCATGTCAACTCACCCTTCACACAAGTCAATAATGGGGTGCAGGACGAAATCTGTGGTAAGGGCCTAACAATAATGGTAATAATTAGCCACTGTCCCTCTGTTTGCTTCTCTATAATTGCCACTCCGGAGCCACCCAGCTGGTGTCCATAGAGATTTTTAAGTTTCTCCATAGATAACATCACCTTTTTGAAACCTAAAGGTAGTTTTTAAGAGATCTTCCAGGCCCAGCATTTCAGGGGATTAACTGAGCCACCCAGACCAGTAGCCCAAACCAAGAAACCGACTCAACTGGAATTGTGACCCCAGGGACCGAAACAACACAAGGAGATGATTCCTACACACCTATAATTTTGCCCCAATTAACCTAATTCCCTAATCCCTTGCCTGCCAAACTACTCTTAAAAATTCGTCTCCCAAATTCTCCAGGAGGCGGATTTGAGAAATTTCTCTCATCTCCCTGTTTAGCACTGTGTGAAATAAAACTGCCTCCATTGCACCTCTGACTGTCTCAATACATGGGCTCTTCTCTGAGCAGCAGGGAAATGAACCTGGCTGGGTGGCAACACATAGTGTACACGGAGTACAAAGTAGAAGAATGAATGAATGAGGGAGTAAGTGAGTGAACCTTTGTCCCCACTTCTTGTGCCTTACAAAGCCCATGTAGGGCCAACATGTCCCAAGTTCATGCACCTGCTCCCCACTCCCGGCACCGTGCCAGGGTGCTCCCGGGACTCTGGCTGGGTGCTGACACCCTCCCCTGGCCACCCCAGGCATCACCTCCTTTTCCAGCAGATTCTCCCCTCCTCCACCCTCCACCCTACAGCTGGCAGCCTGCGCCATCTCTGGCCCTTCATCTATTTGGGAAATACTGACTCACTGGGTCACCAGCTTGTGCCAAAAACTATTAGGGAGGGAAATTAGCTACAATATACTCCCAGAAAATTGCCAAAGGCGATGAAACTGCCCCTGAGATTGTCTCAGGCTCGGCCCCGACACATGTGTCATAGGACAGTGAAAATTGTCACAGATGGATCACAGTGTGCTCCCCACAACCCACATGCTTGATGTCCTGCTCCATGTCAAAGAACACTGGTTTGAGGATCAAAAGACCTGAGCCAACTCTACCCTACTATGCAACCTCCCTTTCCCACTTCTGGGCCTCAGTTTCTCTATCTGTAAAGGAAGAGCTGGGTTGTTGACTTTTCTCTGATTCCTTCCGGCTCTAACATTATTGAAAATTATGTCTCAACTGTTCTGGGTAACAGATTCTTATACCAGCAACTAAGAGTAATCACTCTAGTCATTCAGTGAGCATGAGAGAACTTAGAACAATTAAGATGTGCCTTACAGATGTACAGCAAAATGCCCTAGTGGTTCCATGTCACTAGGGGAAACTGACATTGGAAACTTGTGTTTCTGGTGCAAACCTGCGGCCCCTGAGCAGTCCTGGCCTGTGCTTCACCCGCTTCCCATCTGCACCAGACGACCCCGTGGTTGTGGAACCGGCATGTCTGGGCCAGGGGTTCCCACGGCTTACCGGCAGCCTGCTTTTCTTGGTCAAGTCAGCAGGAGTGTAAATATTCAGGTATAGACAGTCTTCGGAAAACTTGAGAGTAATGTTCTCCTTTCTGTTGGAAAGGAGGTTGGAGAGCAGCTGACCTGCCACTGGGTCTTGGGGGCACCTGGGGAGGGGAGAAAGAGGAACCCCTGAGGTTCAACCAGACCTAAGCAAGGTGTCTCCTGGGGCTGGGCCAGGCCTTGATCTGGGAGGTTCAGCCTGTAATTCGACTTGCCATTGCGAGACTCGAGACGCTGGAAGTGGGAGGAGGCATCTGGGGGTCCAGGTGGAGCCCTGGGACTAGCTAAGGCCTCTGAAGCCCAAGCAGAGTGAGATGGCCTTGGCACCTCTCCCCTTCCCAGAGCCTTTGGGATGCCCTGGCTGAAGGAGAGGAGGCTGCAGAGATGCTGACCTGCCCTGGGAGGCGACATTTCCTGCTATCTGTGGGCTCCAGATGGTGGGCTCTGGGGTGACCCTGTTCCTCCACCAGGTAAACATGTTCCAGTCCATGGAAGACTTCCATACACCATGAGAAGTCAGTTAAATGACAGATATTTAGAGCCTGCAACAGGTCAGGGGTGAAATTTTGTGGGACATCTGCATTCTAGTCCTGCCTCAGCCACTCATTTGCTGAGTAACCTTGGGTGAATTCCTTTCCTGCTGTGGGTCCCAATCTGCCAGGTGTAAGTGAGAGGACTGATTTCTAGAAGGATCTTCCAGCTCTGACATGCCAAGTTTCTACCATCAACTCATCCCTGGCAACAGCTGTTTGTTGCCCTGATGAAAGATCTCAAAGATCCAACAGATGAAAATTAGTAATATTCATTGAGTCTTCCACATGTGCTAGACACTGTTTTAAAGTACTCTTTATGTACTAACTCATTTAAGTCTCAGATTGGCCCTATGATTCTATTATAGGTTCTATTATTATCCCCATTTTATAGATGAGAAAATTGAGGCACAGAGAAGTTAGAGAACCTGCCCGAGGTCACCTAACCAAAAGACCCATGCTGTGTAGCACTCATATTTCCACATAAATTATAAGCAACTTTGCCGGATCTCATTGTACCCAGAGGCAGCCATGGCAGCCCCCACTGTATATATGAGGACCGAGGCACTCAGATGCCACGAATGATGCAGCTGTCAAATGGCAAATACCGAGTCAGCGAAGATGACTTCCTGATTTCCATCTAGGACAATTTTTCCCCAGACGACCAAGAGCAAAGGGCAGGATGCTCATAAAAAGAAATTCAAGTGTCAAAAAAGAGAAAAAAATTCAACTTCACTAGTATTCAGATAAATGCAAAATAAAGAGCACAATATCAAATAGCCAAAAAACTAACCTAAACATTGGCTCAAACCTGCTGAATGGCGATTTTCATAAATCGAAGGAAAGAGTATAGTTGGAACATTTCTGGAGGAAAATTTAACAAAAGGTGCACACTTTTGACTCAGAAATGTCATTTTTTGAAATTTCTTCGACAATATTGATGAATGTGCATAAAAGTTTAGATATAGGATGTTCATCACAGTACTACTTATCAAAAATATCAAAAAGCAAATTAATGACATGAAATAAGAGATTAGATAAATTAATTATGGTTCAATATTCAACGTAATGCAGCTATTAAATGTCATACAATGTGATTTAATCCCATAGAATGATATTCATGATGTACTTATAAATGAGCAAAGCAGGCACCCCAGCTATCTGGATAGATGATGCCATTTTCAAGGGAGAAAGTATGCAACAGGTAAAAGACAAGGAAAACACTATCCAAAATGTTAACAGCAATTCTCTGTGAGTGGTGGAATTGACCATGATTTTAATTTCTTACTTTTCCTTTTCTACATTTCCTAAATTTTCTATAAAAAGTATGTCAAATTTACAATCAGAAATTAAAAACAGGAGTATTGTTTTTAAGAGAAAGGAAAGGAAAGAACGTAGGCAGAAGCGGGATCCCAGAAATTGTCAGAAATGCCTTGCTGAGGACAAAAATAATGCCTGGGTTGACGCATGCAGGTGTCTGAGGTTCCCTGGGCAGGGTTGCTGTGAGGCCGGCTGGAACTGTTTTGCCCAGCTTGGCCAGGCAGGCAGGGCACACCAACCATTGCTCTGCTCGTGAATAGGCGGCCAGACACACTTGGGAGTTGAGAGGTCGCCAAGTCAACATGCCAGTACACTCCCCACCCACACACCTTCTCACGCACCCCACCTCCCAGCTGTGTCAAAGAGCAAGTCAGAAGAATTAATAGGATTATTACTTTTCATCATCTGCTCAACTGCTTTTTTTTTCAGAGCACTTATCACCTTCTAACATAGCACATTATTCATTTAATAATTTGCATATTATTCATAGTCTGTCTCCTTCTGCTATAGTGCAAGCTCCATGAAGCTAGGGATCTTTGTTTTGTTCATTAATGGATCCCAAGACCTGGAACATACATGCATGGCACAAGGTAGGTACACAGTAAGTATGTGTTGAATAAAGGACTTTAGAAAGCTGAGAGAGTTCTGGAATGTTCTTAAGGTTCTACAGAGTTCTTAAGGATTCCAGAACAAAGTACAAGCCAATCAGGGAGTCGCCGGGACTCCATCCTGCATCACTCTGAGGCAAACATCCCCATGAAAGGAGCCCAAGCCAGCCCCACCGGCTTACATGGGCGGGTAGGAGCTGGTGTTCTTCACAGAGCGCCATGGCTCTGCAGGCTGTGGCGGAGCAAACCGCAGGGATCCGAGAGGCGGCTTGGCAAAGGGGACTCCCAGGAACACGGCCACAGGCTGTGCGAATCCTTCCAGGCGGACGTACTTCCCCAGGACTTTGCCATGCACGGTGGCCACCACAGGCGGCGAGGACGGGTGACCTGCTGGACATCGAGAGGAAATGAGGACACATCGGAGGAGAAAGGCTTGATCTGGATTCCAGTGGGTTTTGCCACTTTCTAGGCGTGTGACCTTGAGGAAGTCACCTAAGCCCTCTGGGCCTCAGTTTCTCCCTATGTGCAAAAGGGGTGAGGGGTCACTGTCCTTCCCAGCTCACAGAGGGCTTTTAAGGAGCAAATTGGAACAGTTGGTGGAAAAGCACAGAGTGAAAAATAAATGGAAGGAGAGGTGCTGGGAAAATAGTCACTTGGTCTCCCTCTGAAAAGCCCCTGGAACATTCATCTATTACATCCTGCACTGAGCCGCGTGCAGGGGGACAGGGTGAACAGGAGGTGGCCCCTGTTCCCAGGAGCACCGAGCCTTGCAGGGAGAATGAGCCACATACACACTCGAGCCTAAATCCGGGAAGACAGTGGTGGTGTCCTGGGTGGGTACCTGTGAGGTGCTTCAGGAGGTACAAGAGGGGTGAGGCCATCCGACTGGTGGCACGTGGAGGGGCTGGGACCTGCAGCAGCAGGAGGACTGAATGAGGAGAGATGAAAGCAGGGAGTGGTGGGAACCGGAGAGGAGAGACTGTGCTGAGGCTCCGAGACAGCAAAATGCACAGCCTGCTGGGCACGGCCAGTGGCCCGTGGGCACCAGGTGGAGGCTACGGGGAGTGGAAAATAACCCTGGGATGAGAGAGTGCGGGTCAGGGAGGGCCTAGAATGCCAGGCTGAGGGCTGGGGCTTTATTTCATAGGCAAATGAGCAGCAGGAGGTGTTCTGGAGGAAGGGACATAAGCTTGAGGAGGACTCTGCCGTGGCTCAAAGCAGGACGTCCAGAGGAGAGAGACTGGGGGGCAGAGTCCGGCTGCTCCACTCTGCAGAGCAGACAGTTCTTCCCCCCTGAGCTGACGTCCACGTCCCTGCAGCTTCCGCGTCAGTCCTGGTTCCACCTGCCATGGGACCAAGCTGACCTAATGTGATTTTCCGGGGCAGGTGGCCTTTCAGACGCTTGCTCATGCCACCCCCTCCCAGTCCTGTCTGGCCTCAGTGACCTCGATTTCTCTGAGCATCCTTCCCAGGAAATTATTTCTAGCCTCTTGTCCTCCCCATTGAGTTACTTGGGATACAGACAAACATTCAACTTGTCTTTCAATGTGTGGCCAGAACAGAAAAGAATAATCCAGATTTGGTCTCATAGGAGAATATCCAATGACTTTAGAAACTCCTTATGCAAAACATGGTTACAAAACAGTATCTACGTCTCATGTTATTGACAGCTGATTGTAATACTGTGGACATTTAGGTTGTCTTCTACTTTTGTCATTGTTGCTAATTATTACAAATAACGCTGAGATGAACTTCCCTGGAAGGCTGTTCATTGACGTGGCAATGGGGGTGGCATTGCAGGTGACTTGTTTTCTTTGTGATTTCCAAGTTTTCTGCACTGAACATAAATGCCATTTCATAATTAAGAGACAAATTATATGAAGAAATACAGCAATGTCTATATGGGATTTTGAAGGACTTGGTCCCTGACCAGATATGGGGGACGTGGAAGGGAAGGAGATGAAAGAGCTGGCTTGTGAGGCTGGGTCCCCATTCAAACGGGGTCAGTGTAGGTGTCAGGGGGACATCCTGGCAGAGATGCCACAGGACGTGGGCTCTTCTAGACTGGAAGGAGGCTGGGTGAGGGGCAGGGTAGGACCATCCACCAGAGGGTGAGGTGCGCACCATGGATGTGGTGACTTCATCGAAGAGGCCAGTGTGAGAGAGAAGAGAAAGAACAAAAGAGAAAACTCAGGGACAGCTACAGCTGACACTGAGAACATGCATCAGAGTGAGGCCAGGAGAACGACAGGGCATCACGGAAGCCCAGGAGAGAGGAGGAAAGTAAAAGCAGAGAGGAGAGCACTGCGCCTGGGTTTGCGAGCTAAGTGACAACCTTCAGCATGGATGAAGTGGACAGAAGCCAGAATGCCGAAAGCAGAAAGATGGGCGGGAGGCGTAAGCAAGAACGGGAACAGCAGCAGTTACCACTATGTTCTATGTGGCATGTACACAGTGGGCACTTGCTACATATGAGACACACACTCCAGTTCATTTAAATTAATCCTAGAAAAGCCTTGCGAGGTAGGCATCAACATGCCCATTTTACAGATGAGGAAACTAAGGAGGTGGAAGCAGCCTGTAAGAAATTCCTAAAGATGGAAATGAATGGCGTTGCCTGGGGTAACCAGCGGTAAACGAATATTCCAGTCCAGATTTGTTTCTTTCTTAATCTGCCCCTACACGCAGTTCCAGGCCTCTCTCTCATAATGTCTCCCTGCCACAAAGAAGACAGAACCCAGACAGGGCCTGGGCTGTCAGGGCTGATGGGGGGACCCCTGGCTCTGGATGCAGGAGGCAGAGATAGACTAGGGCGTGGTTATCCAGGTGACCCTGGGCAAGTGCATTCTGCTTTTGGAGTCTCAGCTTCTCCATCTATAAAATGGCACAGACGTAGCTCGAGGTCCCTCGCTGCCCCCTGTATTTCCCACGTCTGTTACTGTCTGTACTTTCATGCTTCGCCACCTGAGGCCTTGCTGGTTCTGGAGGAACTGCCTCTCCCGGGGTCCAACCATCCCAGAGCCCACACACCAACCACCTCCTTGATAGGTTCCCACATCCTGGGCCACCATCCACCTGCCCTAGTCACCCCAGAGGCAGGTGCCAGATAACTAGGGACAGCCCCTGTGCCCCAAAGCCCCTGGAAATTACTCAGTAGCCAGTGCTAAGCCTGCTCTCTCTTCCAGGGAAAACGACAATAAAAGGCTTTGCCCATCCCCTGCTCCTCTTGACTGTTCTGGTGCTTCCCTTGTACCCCACTCCCACCCCAGTGTGTGCCCCTGCTCCTGAGAACTGTGACACACTATCTTTTCAATGGCAACTGGCTTCTGATACATTGCCCTGACCATACCTCAAATTTTCTTTAATTCACCACATTCATAGACAACTACTTCATGTATCCATTCCTTTCCGGCACTTCCTCTATAGAGGCACTGTCCTAAGTGCTTTAGAAACAAGCCATGTCATCCCCACAGTAGCCCAATGTGGTAGGAGCGTCAGCACCCCTATTTCAAAGATGGGGTAACCGAAGCACAGAAAAGCTAAGTACCTTGCCCAGACACACACAGCTAGGACGTGCTGAGCCAGGATTCAAACCCAGGCGCTCTGGCTCCAGAGTCCTTGCTTTTAATATTCTGCTATGCTACTCTCCACGATGCAGCCATATGTGGAATAATCATCAAGGGGAATTAAGCTGAGCTCCAGATTCCTCATTAGCCCACCTCCCCAGACCCAGACCTGTAGTGCCTTTCCCTTGTAGGCACCTCCGCCCACCTCGCCCCAGGACAAGGATTTCCAAATGCGCCCCCCATGTTTGCATTACAGAGGAACTCACCCCAGGCCTTAGAAGTGGCAACAGTTGCCAGGAACAGAGCATAGAGCCACATCGTGGAACTGCAGCAGCTCCCAGGATCTGTGAGCTGTCCAGGTCTAGGTGCTGCACTGAGGGGATGTGCCTTCCCGTCCCACAGCCTCGCCTGGCCCTGGAGTTCCCTCCACGCCAGCCCAAGGATCTAAGCAGGAATAAGAGAAAAGCTCTCTCCACTACCAAAGATCTCCCTGGACTTCTGTTGGAACCTCCAAGCCACGCCCCCCAGAGTTCAGCCTCTTTTTATGTTAACACTCCAGACTGAACTCTCCAATTACAGTTAGCCACAAACTTGCCAAGCAACTTGTTACATAAGGGTTTCTCCTTTGTGGGTCTCTAACCTTAGTGGGCTGGGAGCTTCCCAAAGTCAGGCACAAGTAGGCAAGGGGGAGCTTTGGTGTGGGGTCCCCAGGACAGGCTCAGAAATATTCACAGCAACTCAAAGCCCCACAGCTGCTCAGCTGGGCAGCTTAAGACACATCTTTTAGCTTCTCTGGGCTTGCATTTCATGGAGTTCTACAGCTCACAAGTTCTGAAGTGATTTTAAATTCCATCCAGTCCCATTTCTGATGCCTAAATTTGCTTTACAATCGTTACTGCCAACTGGCCTGGCCTCCCGTCACACACCTCCAGGGTCAGGGAACTCACTACCTCTCAAATTAGGGATTTTGGACAGAAGGTAAAAATGAATTCCATCTCTCCACAGTCCCTGGCTATAACCATCCATCCATGTATCCACGCATTCTTTGATTTACCACAATGCCTCATACTTGGCTGGGTGTTATGGATACACAGGTAAACTCAAGACAGGCTTCATCTGGTCAAGGAGCTCACCATTAGTAGATAAGACAGACGTGTGGGGGGCTTGCAATGCATGTGAAAACACCAAATTAGGGGGATACAAAGTGCTCTGTAAAGTCCCATTTACAAACTGCTCGGGACAAAAGGGAGATGCTCAAAGCGTCTTCCAAAGGATCATCAAATGCCCATCAATAGCGAATTTGTTACATACACTCTGGTACCTGGCCAAGGAAATACCGTGTACTCACTCAAACCAGTGATGCACATGTCTATACACTGACAAGGAAAGACAGTCATGATCTACTGCGAAAGGGGCAAAAATAGGTGATAAAACTGTTGTGCCTGCTTTGGGAAACGGTTTGGCAGTTCCTGGAAAAGTTAAGCACAGAGTTACCGTATGACCCAGCAATTCCACTCCTCGGTATATTCTCAAGAAAACTGAAAATGTGTTCATACAAAAACTTATACTCAGATAGTACTATTATTCCTAATAGCCAAAAGAGGAAATAACCCAAATGCCCATCAACTGATGAATGCATAAATAAAATGAGGTCTATTCGCAGAGTGCAATGTTATTCATCCATAAAAAGAACATGCTACAGTGCGCATAAAACTTACAAACATTATGCTAAGTGAAAGAAGCCAGGCACAAAAGATACATATTGTGTGATTGTTTTTTACAAGAAATTTCCAGAACAGACAAGTCCGTGCAGACAGAGAGTAGATTAGTGGCTGCCAGGGGCTGGGGAAGAGGGAAATGAGGGGGATGCCGAGTGGCTGCTAACTGGCACCAGGTTTCTTTTTGGGGTCGTAAAAATGTTCTGGGATTAGATCGTGGTGATAGTTGCACAACCTTGTGAATATACTAAAAGCCACTGAACTGTACACTTTAAAAAGCAGAATTTTCGGCAGGGTCTGGGGAAGGGGAGGCAGCGCTATATCTGGCCATGAAGGTGACAAGAGGCAGCCCCTCCAGCAGCCCAAGAAGCAGGCCAGGAAGACAACGAGGAAGACAGGTGTTCAAGCAGAAACAAAAAGAGGAGCAGAAGAAACTGGAGGAGCTAAAGTGAAGTCTGCGGGGAAGGACCCCCCTGGCCACAAGCAGAATTAAAAAATCTGGTGTAAAGTAAGCTGTTCCTTGTGCCGGAGGCTATGGCGACCTTTGATTCCTATTTAAACATCTGTATTCCCTGCCACAACATCTTCTGCCACCTATAGCTAAAATGAAGCGTTGTCTTGGAGCCTATTGTACATTAAAGAATAAACTTCTGTAAAAAAAAAAAAAAAGGTGAATTTTATGACATGTGAATTATATTTCACTAAAGAAACATTTTTTTTAAAATCCAGTTATGTATAATATGATCCCATTTTAGTAGTAACATATTTTTATTTGCATAGGAAAATTTCATAAGGTTATATGTCTAATTAGCATCACAATAACCATTTCCTGGCTGTAATATTGTGGGTGTTTTTACTTATTTGTGTTTTCCATATTTATTCATTCATACATTCACTTGACAATTATTTCTCACCATGTACAAAAATCAACTCAAGATGGATTAAAGACTTGGACATAAGACCTGAAACTTTTAAAATGATAGAAGGAAATTTAGGGAAAGCTCTCCTGGAAATTGGTCTAGGCAAAGAATTTATGACAAAAACCTCAAAGGCACAGCAACAAAACCAAAAATAGATAAATAGGACTTAATTAAATCACAAAATTTTTGCATAGCAAAAGAAATAATCAAGACAGTGAACAGACAACCTGTGAAATGGAAGAAAATATTTGCATGCTATACATCTGATGGGAGGACTAATATCCAGAATTTACAAGGAACTCAAACAACTCAATATAAAAAACCACAAATGACCCAATAAAAAAGAGAACTAAGGATATGAACAAATATTTTTCAAAAGAAGATAAAAAAATTTCCAACAAACATATGAAAAAAGTTCATCATCATTTATCCTCAGAAAAATGGAAATTAAAATCACAATTACTGATCATCTTATAACAATCAGAATTGATGTTATTAAAAAGACAAAAAAAATGACAGATGTTTTCAAGGATGCAGAGAAAGGGGAACATTTATACACTGTTGGTGGGAATGTAAATTAGTGCAACCTCTGTGGAAAACAGTATGGAGATTTCTCAAAAAACTAGTAATAGAAGTACTGTATGATTCAGATATCCCACTTACCCAAAAGAAAAGAAATCAATGTATAAAAAAGACACCTGCACTCATATGTACAGTGCATCACTATTCACAGTAGGAAGTATGGAATCAACCTAAGGGTACATCACAGAGGACCGAATTTTTTAAAATGTGGTATATATACACAATGGAATATTATTCATCCATGAAAAAGAATGAAATCATGTCTTTTGCAGCAACATGGCTGGAACTGGGGCCATTATCATAAGTGAAACAACTCAGACACAGAAAGACAAATACAGCATGTTCTCACTTATAAATGGGAGCTAAATAATGTGTACACATGGAAACAGAGTGTGCAATGATGGACAATGGAGACTCACAGGGATGGTTGGGTAGGAGAGGTTGGAATATGGGAAGTGCTTAATGGGTACAATATGCATTGCTCTAGTGACGGATGGACTGAAGTCACTGACTTCACCACCTTGCAATATATATCAATGTACCAAAATTGCACTTGTACCACATGAAGATATAGAAATAAAAAATAAGGGGGAAAAACCAAATACATAGTACATACTAAATAAATGTATATGTACATATATACATGTAAATTGTACACATATATGTAATTTCCACACATATATGATTTATATTAATATATACATATATAATATATTTTACCAAAAGTATATAAACGTACATCTTTAAGTGCCCGAAATGTGCTAGGAAACAAATGATCTGTGCTAGGTCATCTTGTAAGAGAGTTCAACTTTAATAAAGGTCTCCTGTCTCCCAGGAAAAATAAGTATATGGCTTTTTCCAAACACCCACTAATCTCATGATTTCTGTTTCTTTATACCACATAAAGGTTCTCTCTGGGCTCATTATGAAAAAGCAAAAAGATTACACATATATATTACGATGACAAGTGACTGCATATAACAAAAATGTAACTATGGTTTCTTAATGAATGGGGTTTTCTCCTTCTCATATAACAAACAGGTAATGGGTCAGGGAGAAGGTGGTCAGTGGGAAGAAGAGGGAGAAGAGTCCTTGGTCCTGGAGAAGAACTTTAGGAGGGCCACTGCCTGGGCATGTCCAGAAGCCTGAGATGACTCTGGAGCTGCTTGATGCCTTCTAGCTTCTTGTTGCAACATCCATAGTGTGTGGTTCTCATTCTCATGAGAAAAGATGGCCAATCCACCTGCAGATATCTTGTCCAACCTTCAGGCAGGCAGAGGGGGGATGAGCCTGTCTCTTGCTCCTCAGAGAAGAACGGCTTCCCTGCAACCCCACGGACGTCTGCCTATATCCCATTGCCCAGACCCGTGCACCATTTCAAGCCCTACCTACAGGAGAGTCTGGAGAGCTAAGGATTTTTAACTGGGCACATGGCTGCCCTGAACAGAACCAGGGTTCTCTTCGGAAGAGGATGAGAAGGATATTGGAAGGAAACCGATATTTATCTTCTTCTCTGTGGCTTCCTCGCACTGGATCATCATCCTCTGAGAGCAAGAGGGGCCCTGTGGGAAGCACCATGGGCTGAGAGGGCACAGATAGGGGCTTCTACATCCCATGGACTGAGGTGAATTACTGCCATGAGTTCAAGTTATAGGGACTGAGGTCTTCCAGGGTGCGGACACGCAGACCCGGTGTTGTCATTCACAGAGGCCTCCTATGATGGCAGGTGGATCTGTCCACTGGGCAGAGTGTTTCTGCCCACTCCAGGTTCCCTCTCCCCCTGCCTGGCCTGGCAGGGCACCTCAGCAATGGAGGAAGGTGATTTCTTGTTTAGAACATGAGCACGGTGGCCACCAGGTGGCACCAACACACACTCCTGCTGCTAAGCAGAGGCTGCAGGAAGCACACAGGGCTGGGGGTGCTTGTTCATGCTCTAGACCTATCTCACAACCTATCTGAATCCTCACCACTCTCCTGAACCAGGGGACTGCAAAGCAGTTCTTGTATATATGCAAAGATCCATTTGGTTTTGCTATTATTAATAGTATATCATGGGTGGGTGGATTCATTCATTCATTCATTGATCAGAATCATAGCCAGCCCTGCTGTGTACAGGACTGGACTAGAGAATACACAGGATGAATAGCCCTGCCCTGGAGGAACTCTCAGTCTGATGGGGAGACAGATGGTTGCTGGTAAGGAAACATTTATGGAGCACTTATTGCTTACTTTTAAAGCCCTCCAGTGGCTTCCCATTGCTTTCAAGGTAAATCCAAGTCCTCAGTCTGCCTCTCCTCCTGTCACCCACCTCTGCTCCAGTCATGCTCGACTAGCTGCAAGTGACCCAAGTGCACCCTGTTCCCCTGAGCCTCACCCCTGGGCTCTTCCATGGCTCTCTGATACTGGCTCACTCCTCTCTGCCTCTCAAGATATCACCCCCTAGAAAACACCTTTCCACACCCGACCATCACTGCACTTACCACACTTACTGAAATGATCTTTCAGGGGACCAGCAACTTTGGGGACAGGATGCAGCAACCACTTATGTATACTTATATGCCCAATAATAGGTGGCACTAGGGTTGAGTCTTGAGAGAAATTCCAGGACATGAGAATAGCTCCAGTGACAGCACAGAGGCATGAATCAGTAGCAGGGAGTACCGGGATCCGCAGAAATTTGCAGGGTCCAAATGGAGAGGCTGCAACAGAAAGTCAAATCCAGAATAGGAGGGAGATCCTGTGCTGAGATGAGCAGATGGAACCTTTTCCAGCAGACAGTAGGAGCCACTGAGGTGTTAGATCAGTGGAGTGATGGAACCATACTTGGGAGTTAGACGGTGTATGAGCAAATGATTGCTGTGCAGCAAAGCACCCCAAAACATAAAACGACTAGCGTGTACTTAACTCATGAATCTGTGGGCCTCCTGGGGAGTTCTGCTGATCTGTACCATGCTCAGATAATGTTTCAGTTTTTATTTTTATTTGTAATTACTATGAGTACATAATAGTTTTATATATTTATAGGGTACATGTGATGTTTTGATACTGGCCTACATAGTGTAATATCAATAATCAAGTTAGGGTAATTTGTGTACCCATCCCCTCAAACATTTATATTCCAATTCCACTGTTTTAGGCTTTTAGTTATATTAAAGTATATCATAATTTGTTGTTGACAATTGTGACTTTGTTGTGCTATCAAATATTCTTAATTCTAACTACTGACTACAAGTTGAGTTGATCACCTATGGCCAATGATTCAATCCAATCTGTTTGTGTATTTTGCCCATGTTTTAATGGGGCTGTTTAGTATTATCTTGCTGATTTCTTCAAGTTCTTTGTAGATTGTGTATATTAGCCCTTTATTGAATGGTTTGTGAATATTTGCTCTCATTTTGTAGATTGTCTATTTGCCCACTTGATTATATCCTTTGCTGTGCAGAAGCTTTTAAATTTAATCAAATCCCATTTATTTATTTTTGTTGTTGCTATAATTGCCTTTGAGGTCTTAGTCATAAATTCTTTGCCTAGGCCAGTGTGTAGAAGAATTTTTTCTTCATTTTGATCTAGAATTTTTATGGTTTCATGCTTTACATTTAAGTCATTATCCACCTTGAATTAATTTTTGTAGGTGGTGAGAGGTAAGGTGCTTGTTTCATTCTTCTGTGTGTAGCTATCCAATTATCTCAGCATCATGTATTGAATAGGCTTCTTTTCTTCAGTGTCTGTTGTTGTCTGCTTTGTTGTAGATCAGATGGTTGTAGGTAGATGGTTTTATATCTGGGTTCTCTGCTCTGTTCCTTTGGTCTATCTCTCTATTTTTGTACCAATACCGTGTTGTTTTGGTTTCTAATAGTCTTGTAGTATAGTTTAAAGTCTGGTAATGTGATGCCTCCAGATTTGTTCTTTTTGCTTAAGATTCCTTTGGCTATGTGGGCTCTTTTTTGGTTCCAAATGAAACATAGAATTATTTTTCCTAGGTCTGTGAAATATGATATTGGTATTTTGATGAGGATTGTATTGAATCTGTAAATCATTGTGGGCAGCATGGATATTTTAACAATTTTGTTTCTACCAATCCATGATATGCTTTTCACTTGCTTGTGTCATCTGTGACTTCTTTCATCAGTGTTTTCTAGTTTTCCTACAGAGAACTCTCACCTCCTTTGTTAAGTATATTACTAAGTATTTTATTTTCTTTGTAGCTATTGTGAATGGTATTGAATCTTTGATTTGATTCTCAGCTTGACTGTTATTGGTATATGCAAATGCTACTGAGTTTTGTATATTTATTTTGTAATCTAAGGCTTTGGTGAATTTATTTATCAATTCCAGGAGTCTTTTGGTGCAGCTTTAGTGAGTTTCTAGATAAAAGATCATATCATCAGTGAGAAGCAAGAGTTTGACCTCTTGTTTCCTGACTTGGATACCCATTATTTCTTTCTCTTTCCTGATTGCTCTGGCTAGGACTTCCAGTACTATATGGAATGGAAATGGTGACAATGGGCACCCTTGTCTTGTTTCAGTTCTTAGGGGGAATTCTTACAACTTTCCCCCATTCAGTATGATTTTGGCTGTGGATTTATCATGTGACTGTTATAATTTTGAGATATGTTCCTCCTTCACTCAGTTTCTTGAGTGTTTTTATCATGAAATGGTGCTGGATTTTGTAGAATGCTTTTTCTGCATCTATTGAGATGATCATATGGTCTTTGTTTTTGCTTTTGTTTAAGTGGTGAATCACATTTATTGATTTGTGTATGTTGAACCATCCTTGCATCCCTGAAATGTAGCACATCTGGTCATGGTGAAATATATTTTTGATATCCTGTTGAATTCAGGTTGCTAATAGTCTGTTGAGTATTTTTCCTTCTATATTCATAAGGGATATTGGTCTGTAGTTTTCTTTTTTGTTGTTGCTGTGTCCTTTCCTGGCTTTGGTATCAAGGTGATGCTGGATTCATAGAATAAGTTGGGAGATGATTCCTTGCTTTTAATGTTATGGAATAATTTCCATGGTATGGATACCAGCTCTTCTTTGTAGGTCTGGTAGAATTCAACTGTGAAAGCATTTTGCCCTGGGCTTTTATCTGTTGGGAGAATTTTTATTATTGCTTCAACCTCACTGTTATTGCTCTGTTAAGTAAATCTATTTCTTTCTGATTGAGTCTTGGGAGATTGGTGTTTCTAGGAATTTGACCACTCCCTCTATGTTTTATAGTTTATGTGCATAGAGATTTTCACAGTATTCCCGCATGATATTTTGCGTTTCCGTAGTATCAGTTATAATATCTCCTTTTTCATTTCTGATTGAGTTTATTTGGGTCCTTTCTCTTTTATTTCTGCTTAATCTAGCATGAGGTCTATCAATTTTGTTTATCTTTTCCAAGAACCACCTTTTTGTTTCTTTGATCCTTTGTATTTGTTTTCCATTTTGTTTAGTTCTGCTCTGAGCTTTGTTATTTCTTTTCTTCTGCTGGCTTTGGATGCAGTTTGCTCTTCTCTTTTTAGTTCCTTGAGATGTAACATTAGATTGTTAATTTGTAATTATTCTATCTATTTTGTGTTGGTATTTAGGTATGAATTTCCACCTCAAGACTGTTTTTGTTGAATCCCATAGATTTTGATGGCTTGTGAACCCTTTGTCATTCAGTTCAAGGAATCTTTTGAGTTCTATTTTGATTTCATCATGAACTCAATGTTCGGTCATTAGCAGATTGTTTAATTTTCATGACTTTGTGTAGATTTGAGTATTTCTCATGAAATTGATTTCTAGTTTTGTTCCACTGTAGTCTGTAAGAATATATAGCATGATTTTGACTTTTTTTAATTTCTTGACTTATGTTTTGTGGCCTAAGATATTATCCATCTTGGAGAATGTCCCTTGTGCTGATGAGAAGAATGTATATTTCATAGTTTTGAGTAGAATGCTCTGTAAATGTCTGTTAGTTCCCTTTGCTCTAGAGTCCCAATTAAGTCCAGTGTTTATTTATTTTCTGATGATTTGTCCAGCTCTGAAAAGGGGGTCCCCAGCAATTACAACATTACTATTTATGTCTTTGCTTAGATCTAGTAGAATTTTCTTTATAAATCTGTGAACCCCTATATTCGGTGCATATATATTTTGGATTGTGTATTTTCTTGTTGAATTGCTCCCTTTAGCATTACATAATGGTCATCTTTGTCTTTCTGTACTGTTGTTGATTTAAAGCAAATTTTATCTGATATGAGAATGGCCACATCAGCTCTCTTTTGGTTTTTGTTTGTGTAGAATTTTTTTTTCTATCCTTTCAACTTGAGTCTGTGTGAATCCTCCTGGGTTAGATGTGTTTCATGGAGATAGCAAGTACTTGGGTTGTGTTTTTTCATCCATTCAGTGAGTCTATGTGGGGCATTCACACTGTTAATGTTGAGTGACAGAATTGACATGTGGGATGCTGTTCTGTTCATCATGTTGGGTAGTACCTTATTGCTTTGTCTTCCCCCTTTTGCCATTGTTTAGTATGAGCTCTGAGCTTTATCTGTTGGGTGATTTTACACTGGTGGGCATCCACCGTGCTGATCTATGGTTAATGCAGGTCTGAGTATTTCCTGTAGGGCAGGTCTGGTCATGGCAAATTCCTTTAGTGTTTTCCTATCTGGAAAAGACTTTATTCCTCTGCTGATGAAACTTAGTTTTGCAGGATACAAAATTCTAGGCTGGCAGTTGTTCTCTTTAAGAAGATTGAAGATGTGCCTCCAATCCCTTCCGACTTGTAAGATCTCTGTCGAGAAGACTGCAGTTAGCCTGATGGGTTTTTCTTTGTTGGTTAGTTGTTGCTTACATCTTGCTGCTTGTAGAATTTTCCTCTTCATTTTGACTTTGGCCAGGTTGATAACTATGCATCTTGGAGATGTCCTATTTGCTCTAAATCTTCCCAGTATTTGATGACCGTCTTGTACCTGGATGTCTGAATCTCTGTCAATCCCAGGGAAGTTTTCCTCAATAATTCCTTCAAATAGATTTTCCATGCTTTTTGTCCTTTCTTCTTCTCCCTTGAGGATACCCTATAATTCAGTATTAGTGTGCTTCACATAGTCCCATATATCTCTAAGTGATTGCTCAGTATTTTTATTCTCTTTTCTGCCTCTATGAATGACTAGGTTAGCTTCAGAGCCTTTTCAGGCTCTGAGATTCTTTCTTCTTGCTTTAGTCTGTTGCTGAGGGTTTCTGCTGTGTTTTGATAGTCCCTAAATGATTCTTTCATTTCTTTAAGTTCTATTTTATCCTTTCATTTGTTGTCTGGCTGTTTTCTGACTTTTTCAATTTTTTCATTGATTTCTTAAAATTTAGTTTGACTTTTTTGTTGGTTTTCAACTTTCTCTTCAATTCCATTCACTTCATTTGCCATCCATATTTTGAATTCCATTTCTGTCATTTCAACAATTTCCTTTTGTTTGGAGTCCACTACTGTAGTTCCATTGTGATCCCATGGTGGTGTCAATCTATCTTGTTTTTTCATGTTGCCAGGGTTCTTTTGCTCATTTCTTCTCTTCTGAATCCTCTTCTCTCAGCTCAGGGCAAATAGGGTTGCAGGGCACCATTCTCCTTTGCTGGTAACTCCCCTGGTTAGTTAGAAGGAGAAGTCCCTGGATGGCACTTTTGTGTCCTACTCTGGAATACTGGCCCATCAAGGGAGAGGTGGATGCACTGACAGCTTGTAGTACAGCTGTTCTGTTTTGTTCCTTTCCCCTGTGATTACCGCAGTTCAAGCCAATGCTGGTTGGTGTTCATGCAGGGTGGTGGATTATTCCCTAGATCATTGTTCGAAGTTCTAGCTGGGAGCTGGGTGATACCCTGTCCACAGAGGCTGGTATTATAGTGGAGTGCTCTGCCTAAGTTCTCCCTGTGGAGGTGACAGTGGCAGCTGGGTGAGGCTATCTCGGCAGTGGTGGTCCTGGGGGACTGGGCTGTGAGTGTTGCTCAAGCCATATCCAGGTGTAATGGCAGCTAGAGGCTGGGGATTCCCTGGCAGAACATTGGAGTTTGGGGCTGTTCTCCCACTCTGGTGGCAGTAGTGGATACTCAGGGCTCTAGGTTCAGATTGGTCAGGTTCATATCCCAGCTCTGTGACCAGGGCTGTCTTCATGGATGTGAGAACTGTGCAGTCACAGGTTGTATTAATGCTGTGCCATTGCAGTCTTTGAAGTCTTTATAAGTTTTAAGACAAGTGTCCCACATTTTTATTTTGCACAGGAAATTATGTAGCTGGTCCTATCATTTACTAGCTGCGTTTTCTTGTGCCTTGTGTTGATTTTCATGGGGTTGATAACAAGTACTCACCTCATAGGGTTTCTGTGCAGATTATTTTACCTAATATGGAAAGTACTTTATAATGAAAACACAATAGATATTCAATACCTTTTAGTTACTATTACTATTGTTATAGAGTTTAAAGTTATAATCAATAGATCACCGATGGCTGATGTCCACATCTATGTGTAAAGATCCATCTGGCTGGTCATCTTTCAATTGATCCATACAGTCCCATTGCCAAGCACTTGTTAAGGAACCACAAATGGGAATCTGACCTTCGTCCTGACCCCAAAGAGCCCACAGTCTCACAGGAAAACCTCTACTCTCATTTGGCCTGAGGGTTTTAGTTTGTTGTCCTCTGCTCTATAGTGTCACCCCTTCTCTTTAAACCAAATGGAAAAAATACACTGTTTCTTCACCTCACTGAGGCTCCGGGATCTCTGCGAGGCTGTCTCAGGATGAGCAGCTGTGGTGTGAAGGTTCTGCACTGGGGCCCTGGTAAACTTTCTCATGGGTTGAATCTTCCACCAGCACAAAGGGAGGAAGCACCCAGGCTTTTTTATCAGCTTTCCAGATGTGGGGTAAGAGGGGACAAAAGAGGAGTGAGGCTTAAAAAGTATCAGCAAAATCAAAAAGTGGAGACAGACTCCCCATGACAGTGTTTAGTGGGGTCTTGCTTTTTCTTTGATCTGATCTGACAATCTCTTTAAATTGGTATGTTTAAATCATTTTCTTTTAATGTAGTTATTGACATGATTAGATTAAAAACTGTTATTTTAACAAGACTTTTTAAATTTCTTCATAGGTTTTTTTTTTCCCCCTTTATTTTGTTTGCTTGCTTTAGGATTATTTTTTATGATTCCATTGTATCTCCACTACTGGTTCCTTATTCATATCTCTTTAAAAATCTTTAGTGGTTGTCCTTGGTATGCAATATACATCTTTAACTAATCACATTATACCTTCAAACAATATAATATGAATTATAAGAACCTTACTTCAGTGTACTTTACATTCTTATTTCCCATCTTTGTGCTATTTTTGTCATTATTTTGCTCTTAAATACGCTCTAAGCTCACAGTTCATTGGTACTGCTTTTGCCGAAGACAGTGACTTAATACAAAAAAATCTAACTTTTATTTTAAAGATTTCTGTAGTGTTCACGTTGCCGATATAGATCCAAATTTTTTCCTTGTATCACCTATCTTCTACACGAAGAACTTCCTTTCATATTTCTTGTAGCACAGGTATTCTAATAATAAATTATCTCAGTTGTTTTTCTGAAAAGTCTCTTTTTCTCTATTTTTGAATAATATTTTTGTGAAATAGAGAATTCTGAGTTGAAAGTGTTTTCTTTCAGCACTTGAAAGGTGTATCTTCTTGTTGTTGTTTTTTGTTTGTTTGTTTGTTGTTTTTGCTTGCATGGTTTCCAGTAAGAAGCCTTCTATAATTCTTTTCTTTGTTCCTGTGTATGTAATGTCTTTTCTCTCTGGCTTCCTTCAATATTTTCTTATTAAGTGTCTAAATATGTATGTTAATGTTATTGCTTAATCCTGTTTATGGTTCCCTCAGATTCTTTGATATCTTTCATTATTTCTGGAAAATTCTCAGCCATTATCTTTACAAATATTTTTTTCTCCCTGTTCTTTTTCTCTTCTCTTTCTGGTATTGTAGTTATACATATGTTGGACCTTTAGATATTATCCCACATCTCTTGAATGCTGTGTCCTGTTTCTTTTTTTCTCCAATCCTTTTTCTCTTTTTATTTAAGTTGGGTAATTTATATTGACCTATCTTCAAGTTCACTTATTCTTTCCTCAACTGTGTCAGGTCTACTGCTCAATTCATTAGAGGCATTCTTCATTTCTAGTATTTTTTCTTTAATTTCTACCATTTCCAATGTCTTCTTTCTTACACTTTCTACATCGCTGCAGAAATTCCCGTCTGTCCTTATATGTTTTCCTTATACTTATTTTAAATTCTCAGCCTGTTAGTTCTGACACCTAGGTTATCTCTGAATCTAGTTCTGTTGATTGCTTTGTCTATTGTTAATGGGTTTATTCCTTGCTCTTTTGTGTGTTTCCAATTTTAAATTCAATGCTGCACATCATGTGTGAGAGACTACAAACCGAAGTAAATAGCATTTATGCCTGGAAATGGCCATGCCTTATCTTGTACAAGACTGATTGCACACATGAGCACACATGTGTGTTGGTGTGTCAGTCCGTGTGTGTGGTTGTGTATATTTGGGGAATTAAGTTTTTGTAGTCAGGAGATAAGCAGGGCTTGGGTTGTGTTGTTGCTATGGTTATTTTAAGTGCATTGTTGTATTCAGATTCTGCTAATGTTACCTTGTGCTTGTGCTTACTCTGGTGTGCTTGTGTTTGAATGGGTTTTTTAGGGTGGGTTTTCTGAAGGGTTTTGTTAATGCTTTGTTCCACTACTTAGGTTTAGGCCTTCCCTGTGCACCTGCTGGTACTTGATAATTCTGGTGACAATTCTCTTGTCTTGGTCTAACCTCAATCTTAGGCAGGCCCTGTGATCCTCAGTTTTGAAGATAGGACTTTCTCGGTCTTCTTTCTCCTCCCCAGCAGTAAATACCAATGAACTGGACTCAGGATGGTTTGTTGTCCCTCGCCCAGGGGTTTTTCAATTTTTTCTTATCCTGAGCCTCAATAAGTCTTCAGTCGTGCCTTGAGGAAGACAACGGACAAGGTTTGCTGGCCTTTTTCCTTGGGGGATTATGGTCAGAGCAGGATTCAAGCCTGCACCCCTGGAGTCAGGCTTTCTCCTGTCTGCACAATACAATGTAAACTTTTGTAATTAAAAAAAATCAGAATTTAATTTGTGGGGCAGTTCGGACCGTTATTAGAATGTAACTTTATCTGTGCTAAAATGTTATCTGTGATGGAATAATAGTTTGTCTAGTTTATTCTCCTAGTTACTAGGGCAGTAATAATTAATATGTATCCAGTCCCATAGTTTGAGTTTTACTTTTTGGTATATTGAAGTTGTCTTTCTCAGGAGCTCACGTTTTTCTCAGGAGCACCTGCGAGAGGCCCATGGAGAAGAGTTTGTGTGGGTTTAAACTCCCAATTAGCTATATGGCTCCCAGGAATTTTATACTCTCATACTAGGCCACACTTGGCCTTTCGCACTTGATTATTCTTTTCAAAGACTTTACTGATTATAGTGACCCTGTCTTCAGCCTGTAGGTGGAATGGAAGCCAGTGCTCACATCCCATATCTCCTGTCTTCCCTTAAATTCTAGGGTAATCATTTGCCTTGCAATTTCACCTCTTTTGTGCAGGAAAAGTAATGATTTTTAAAGTAATCCAGCTTCTTCCTGTTGTCAGGATAGGACTGACACTCTTTAGAACTTTCTACATCCCAGCAGAACCCAGAAATCACTCCTGAGATTCTAAAAGAGTTTTAGGATGACACTTCAGGGACTTATTCCAAGGTGGTCACTACCTGGACTTGAAGTGGTCCAGACCACAGAGCGGCTTCAGACCAGCTGTTGGAAGAGACAGCCTCATGGAAGGGCCTAAGACACTTCTGTGTATGTTGAGGAAGGTCCTGCACACCTGTGGGAGGGTCAGCGAAGGCCACACAACACTGCCACAGGTCACCACGGCCCCTCTCCCTCTACCGATCCAGGTTCGTGCTCAGCCTGTGCCACCTCCATCTCCACGGGTAACTCCAACTCGAGGGAGGACGGCTGCACTCTGGCCAGCCCCAGTCCGACCACTGGAAGCTGTTGGGGCTCAGAGACACGGGGCATGTGCAGGGTCCCCTCAGCACCTCCCAGGGCCCAGCCTGCTGGGTGCTGCTTGTCTAGAGGCCAAGCCGTCCCCAGCTGAGGCACCTTCCTACTGCTGGTGCCTCCCGCTTCATTATTCTCTCTCTGATGAGAGTGCATTAATCACTAGCCTTAGACATAAACACTGATTTGGCCTCTAAAAGAAGATTTATTCCCACGATTGAGGTCACAAGTGCAAAAATTGTCCCTCCCTGCCCTGTGTCCTCTCCCAGCAGACAATTCTCCAGCCCCCACAACCTGATGCTCTCTCACTCACGATCACCTTCTATAGAATAGCCCAGTCTTGGCTCCTCCAGGCTCTGGAGGCTGGCGGGGCCTCCCGTTCACAGCTCAGTGTGTTCTGTCTGGGTTGCCTTCTCTGCTGCCTCCGTGTCCAGGAGCTTGGTCCAGAAGTCCACTTCCTTGTCCTTCAGCTTCTGGGCTGCCTGCGTGGGGACATCAATCTGCAGGTACCCTTCCTTCTGGTCATAAGCTGGCCAATGGGGCAGTCCCTCCCCATTGGGGTTCCTGGGGACAGAATCATATAGAAACTCCTTAAAGTTGCCGTGTGGTCCCAGCAATCCTCTGAGATTTCCAGGGATCTCCTGGCTCATGTATGCTAGGAAACTCGTACACCTCCAGACATAGGGAGCTCACCATGTCCCGGGGCAGCCTTTCCATTTTCAGAGAACTCTCATTTTCAGAGCACTGTGGTGTCAGGGTGGGAAGTTTAATCACTCAAACTTTAGAAGCTGTCCCTCCTTCCCCATAGATCCACCTGCCCCCACCGACCCTGCCCCATCTTTGCCACCAGGCTCACCCGTTCCGAGCAAAGTTGGCCCAGAATTTCATCACCATCTTGCTAAGTTTGATCTCTTCTTCTGAAGCACCACCTGTAGAAACAAAAAACCTTTTCTGTGCATAGTGTGGTTCATGGTTCAGTAGAGTTAGCATCACTTGGGAGGTTGTTACTAACACAGAGTCTATGTCCTTGCTCCATAGACACTGGGTTGAAATCTGCATTTCAAGAAGACCCTGGTTAATTTGACTGCACTGTAAGTTTGATGATGAATGATCTAGAACTCAGCAATGGGTGTGCAGACAATCCATGGATTGGCTGACTTTCTCTTTTGTGACCCCCACCTGCCTTCTCCCCACTCAGGGTCCCAATGCCACACCCAAGGTTTTCCTCTACAGGAACCACAACTCCCAGAGTTGTGCTCTCTTGGAACCTTTCTCAATCTCCTACATGTACCCACAGTTTCACATCTGTAAAATAACAGAGCTGCAAAGGTCCTAAGGGATCACCAGACTGGGAGACGCCCAAAAGCACTGGTGTGTCATGAACAGCCAGGACTTGGGTTACAGTCATCCATTACTGCTGAGAGTGAAGGTGTTGAAGGCACTTGTGGAGGGTTTTCTTTAAAATATTATGTTATTAAATATTTTGAAGTTAAAGATACATGATTTGATAAGTAGACAGACAGACAGACACACATTAGACCCAGTTCAAGGTTAACGGCAATTCTAACCTGAACTTCACTCACATTCTGATATGCTCTTGTGAGAGGGAAATGGAGTAGTGACATTCTGGCCCTAGAGCAGGGCCCTGCAGGTGACCCACCTCTGCCTTATCTATGGCACAGGCCAGGATTCTGAAAATGACCTTGGCTGAGGGCACATGAGTGCACATCCTCCTTCACGCGTGTCAGAGCAGGAGGAAGGGTGGGGGCTGCACAATGGCATTCGACCCTGTTACAGTGAATCAGGAAACTAAGACCAGGACAGAAGGACAAATCGCTCAAGGCCTCCAAACCAAGACTGGAACCCACATCTCCTAACTCCAGGCTCACAGCCACCAAGAGCCATTACCTTTTAAAAATGGGGCTCCCAAGACAGAGAAGATCTCATCCCCGTGGTCCCCTCTCACCGTCTTGGGTTTCATGTCTGATGAGAAGCTTGGGCGGTACCGAAACTCATACATGTAGGTGGGGGCTCCGGCATCTGAGAAGACACGATTCATGCACAGTTCCTGTTACCAGACACAGCCCTGGGGGGTGTCAAGGTCCCCGGCCCTGCGGGAAACCCCTGGTGATCAGCACAGTGAGAAACCCTTTCAGAAAAATTTAGTGACTTCCTGAGGGCTGCTTAGCTGGTTAAGGTAGAATGGGATTTGAGCAGAGCATTTGTTGAATGAGTGAACGAGTTAATGAATGAGTGAATACTAAATAAATGAATTTTAAAACCCTGGGTTGACCAATTTAGGATAACTATCATTACGGGGACACTGGATCCCTTTGCCGCATGATGCATTCACATACACGCAAATCTATATACATCCAGTTTACACTATTCTATTTCTTTTTTTTTTTTTTTTTTTTTTTTGAGACAGAGTCTCACTCTGTTGCCCAGGCTAGAGTGACTGCCGTGGCGTCAGCCTAGCTCACAGCAACCTCAAACTCCTAAGCTCAAGGGATCCTCCTGTCTCAGCCTCCCGAGTAGCTGGGACTACAGGCATGCACCACCATGCCCGGCTAATTTTTTCTATATATATTTTTTAGCTGTCCATATAATTTCTTTCTATTTTTAGTAGAGATGGGGTCTCGCTCTTGCTGAGGCTGGTCTCGAACTCCTGAGCTCAAACGATCCACCCACCTCGGCCTCCCAGAGTGCTAGGATTACAGGCGTGAGCCACCGCGCCCGGCCTACACTATTCTATTTCATTGATAAGACAGGGACTAGTGTTCATTCCCTTGGAGAATATATACACCCTGATAGGTGTCTTCTATTCAGCCTAGTTTTAATCATGTCCAGTGGTTTTTTTTTACCCATTTCTGAAAAGAGTGATGCAAATCCAAATTGCTTGCTTGAAAACAAGGATATTTAAATACAAACATAGGCAGAGAGAGAACAATGGGTCTCTTATTTCTCAGGAAACCACAAAACTCAGCACTTCATATTTCACGGTCTCCTGCTTGGCCCAGGGAGTGTTAAAGCTTTAAGGCTGATAATGTAGTAGTGGAGATGACAAGGGGCCGTGGAAGGGTGACCTTGCCTCTCTCCTGACCTCTCTCCTCCTCTCCTCTGCCTTCCTCTCTTAGCACTAAACCCACTTGTCCATACCCAGGGAGATGTCAATTTCCCTACTGACTGGCTCAGTGGAGCCACCAATCCCTGCTCCTCAGGGATAACTCATGGGCCATCCAGCCCTATAGCTCAGCACTTTGCATTGGACACAATGTCCACAAAGGAATGACCCTGACAGAGAAAGAGTTAGGCCCCAACTGGGTTGGTGGAGAAATTTTATAACTTTTCCCCCTATGGGTACAGTAAGAAATTTAGTTGGGCACGCTTGAAGTTCTGACTGGGGGGGGATGGGGTGGGGGGAGGGGATGGGTGCATATCTACATGATGAGTGCGATGTGCACTGTCTAGGGAATGGACACGCTTGAAGTTCTGACTGGGGGGAATGGGGGTGGGGGGAGGGGATGGGTGCATATCTACATGATGAGTGCGATGTGCACTGTCTAGGGAATGGACACGCTTGAAGCTCAGACTCGGGGGGATGGGGGGGCATGGGCAATATATATAACCTGAACTTTGTATCCCCATAATGAGCTGAAATTTAAAAAAAAAAAGAAAAATTAAAAGAAATATATATCTTAAAAAAAAAAAAGAAAATGCAGAAAAAAAAACTGAACAAAAAATTACTAATAATCCCACCACTCAGAGATAGGCCATTTTAGTACTATAGCCCTATCTCCCTTTTGTGTTTGTCAAATTGGAAAGATACTATATATGTTATTTTGTAACATACTATAATCATCTCTTAACATCATTAAATATTCATCCAGAAAAAAATTTACCAATATATGTCATCCCAACGTGAACGTGAAGAATAACTTATTTAATCATCACCCTCAGCCTCCACCACTGCACCCTTGGTTTATCAAGAATCGTTGTTTGGAACAGGTCATCCTTCTGAGGTCCCTAGCGCACTTGGTAAATAAAGGGCCGCTTCAAGGTCAAGCACAACATGCTGAAAGGAGAGTTTGACCTCGCCTCTGCCACTCAAATGTTTTACAAAGGAACTCAGAGCCCAACCACAGAGGAAAGAACTTTTGTGAAGGAGAGAATTTATTTTAGGCAGCATGCTTCCCAAAAGACATTTTTAAAAAAAAAACTTTTGCCTAAAACCACTGAGATTTATAAAATTCATACAATCACAACAGAAGTCTTCAAAAGAAAGTAAGGAACAGATTTGGGCAATAAGAAGTAGGAACACTAGTGAAGTATAGGCAGTGAGAGAGCTAGTAATCAAAGATATGCAAATTAAAACGTAGTCTTATGTCCCTTTTTTTGGTGGAAGAGGGCTTATGAAATTGGCAGCATTCTTTTAATTTCCAACCTTAGTATCCCAGGTGAGAAAGGGAGTGAAGAAATCCACACTCTTATATACTGGAGAGCAATTTTGCAAAATGCATCAAGAGCTTCAAAATGTTCCTATGGGCCAGCCTAGTAATTTTGTATGAAAAACCCTAGAAAATTATTAGACATATGGTTGAAAATTTATGCATATAAAGCTGAGAATAATAATGTTATTGGCAGCCCCAAATTATGAGCAGCCAATCTAAATATCCAACTGGATAGAAATATTAAATTAAATTTTCATATATCTATTTGATGGAAGAATGGATGTTTTTGACAGTTTTTTAAATCAATATTAAGGAAATCCTTACCTCATTTACAATTAGAGTAAAAAAGAAAATCATCACAACATGGCATTGCATGGATAGAACTATAACAGAAAATTAATTTTTATATAATATGAGATGAAAAAATTCTTAGAAGAAAATACCAAAAATATTACCATACATATCTGCAGGTAGAGGGATTAGGATAGTTATCTAATTTTTCCTTTATGTGCTTCCATATTTTCTAAACTTTCTACAATTGAAACATTAACTTGGCCGGGCGCGGTGGCTCACGCCTGTAATCCTAACACTCTGGGAGGCCGAGGCAGGTGGATCGCTTGAGGTCAGGAGTTCGAGATCAGCCTGAGCAAGAGCGAGACCCCCGTCTCTACTAAAATAGAAAGAAATTATCTGGCCAACTAAAATATATATATAGAAAAAAATTAGCCGGGCACAGTGGCGCATGCCTGTAGTCCCAGCTACTCGGGAGGCTGAGGCAGTAGGATCGCTTGAGCTCAGGAGTTTGAGGTTGCTGTGAGCTAGGCTGACGCCATGGCACTCACTCTAGCCCTGGCAACAGAGCGAGACTCTGTCTCAAAAAAAAAAAAAAAAAGAAACATTAACTTTATATTCAGAAGTTATTTTTCTCAAAAAGAGTGAGACAAATACAGAAAAATGAAAGTTGATAAAATCTGTGTAGTCCTGGGAAAAAGACCCAGCAACTCAAAGACATGAAATATCAGATAAAAAACACAAGTCTCGGGTAGCCAGGCCAGCAGAAGATGTAGAAGAGAACTCCACAGATCAGACACATGGCAACATGCAAAACTAAGTTCATAAAAGAACAGACTGAATCCCAGTCGGCCCCTCGGGACCCTCGGGAGGAGGAAGTGGAGACGAGCACCTGCACCTGCCTGTACGGGGCTGGGCCTGGGCACATACTGGGTAAGCTGTCGCCAGGTTTTAGCAAGCTTATAAAGTCCTGAATTTCAAAATGCTTCCAGCATGGTGAAAAGAGAGTGGTCTGGACCGCAGAACCCTTTGCGGGCTTGCAGACTAGGCAAAGGAGAGCTGGTAGGAAAAGGTGGGTCTGGGAGGATCCCCAAATGGCACCCGGAAGAGGACACCTCTCTAGGTGAGCCTGTGCATCCTTACCTCACACCACACCCACACAGCCTCCGTCAGTGTCAGAAGGTTTCAAGGTAGACCCCGCCCTGGCCCTCTGATTGTCCATTCCAGCACTCACCAAGATGGACAAAACCTGCAGCCACAGACACTGACTTCTCCAGACCACCCACACCTGCTACTCCTCCCTCCGTTTGGCCTTCTTGGTCCTGGACAACCATCTTGATCCGGTGCTTGTCTCCCACTGTGCCCCCAGCTGCACTAATTAAGAAACTAGTTTGCCGTCAGCTCTGACCTTGGAAACCTCCTGAGAGGCGTCTTCCAATATTTGTCCTCCAGCCCACATCCCACCATCACCCCAGGCAGGAAGCCCTTGTAGCAGATGCTGTTGCTGCCTCACCCACATCACCCACATGCCCTGTTTCTGGGTCTGCCAGCCTGACGCCCACCACCAGCATCCACCTCTTCGCCTGAGGCCTTTGTCAGCCCTTCAGGGACTAATGGACCCATGTGTGCCCTCGGTCAAGATACCAGGGAATTAACAACTCCTTGGAACAGCCTTCAACCAATAACAACTGAGAGCTGGTGGATAAAGACCCCAGCTCCCTCTGCTCAGAAGGGACAACCCCGAGCCATGTCCTCTGCTTGTGTCCCACAGCTCCCAGCTCCAGCTGTGCACAGTGGACACCTGCTTGGCAATGCATCACGGATGGTCTTCCACCTCTTTCCTCTGACACTTCCCCACCTCCCTGCTGCTGTTTCCTGGCATCACCTGACAAATAAACTACATGCATTTGGACCATTTTCTCAGAGTCTGCTGCAGACAGAACCCAAAATAGGACAGCGCCACACCCCATGTCATATGGAACCTGCCTGTGAGGCCTGACCCTCGGCAGTGTCCACATCTGTCTATGCTGGGAGGTTGGCAGGTCAAATACTGGAGCTGGTGTGGCCAATGTTCCTTTGCTGTCCAACCTCTGGGACTCACCTCTGTGGTGTCGGGCCACAATCACAGATGGGACACCAAATAGGACATCTCCAATCAAGTCCAGGAACAGGTCTTTCTTTTTGACAGGGTCGTCTGTTCCTCCTAAATACTCCTCAATGGCTACCGAAGTCAGCTCCTCAGGGATGCCCTGAAACAGATCAAGACAGTGACCACGTTCCCGGGTGAGCAGTGCAGCTTCTCTGGCCAGTCAGCAAGGCTTGCATCGATGGAGAAGCTCTCCAGCCCTGGGCAACTCCCCCCACCGCCCGGGTGGTGAAGTAGGGACGGTAGAAAAATGAGGGCCAGAACCCCCAAGCCCCAGTCTCCATTCTATAATTTAATTGATCTGTGATTCGGGACAAGTCCCTGCCCCTTTTTGGATCTCACCCAATTCCCACAATTCCTAGACTCTTACAGTAAGGGGGTAGGACTTCCACAAGAGTGACGTGGCCGTCTTCTGGTCCAGTTTGCCTTCAGAAAGTGGATAGCCCATCAACTATTAAAAAAAAATGGTTAAGCATTTGTAAATCCTCAGGAATGAACAACAGCCAACCTCACCAACCAACCACAACAACACAGGCTGTAGGTCCTCTAATTTTGTTGGGCCATAAAAACCATGGGTCTTTTATGAATTGGGAAAATCAATGAATCAAATGCACTTACACCTAGAAATTTAAGAATTGCAAAGAGGGTAAAAAAAAAAAATTTAACAGAAACTGGAAGACTGTGCAGCGTGAGTACGTGTGTGTGTGTGTGTGTGTGTGTGTGTGTGTTTGCTCATGAACCTACAGTGGCCCCAGCCCCCTGGCTGAGAAAGCTCCACCTGCCAGGGAACTTACTCTTTGCTGCAGCCAAAACCTGGTGACAGGCAGAGGCCCCTGGGCCCCTCCCAGAGCAGTGACTTTAGAAAGCTTCCAGTTATAAGGCCTTTCTCTGCCCTTCGGGATGCAAATCTACCACCCACACTGTTTCCTCAAGGACCTGAGGGGCCTGGCTATGAAGTGCAAACCTCCAGGGAGATACCCCTGGTCTCCCTCCCAGTCCTGTGCGAAGATTACAGCCTCACTTCAGGGAGGGCCTCGCTGCCATTCACACCCCTGCCTCCTGTTTCTCCTCCAGGGGAGGGTGGACCCACAGATCCAGGTGGTCTGGCCTCACGGACTAACCAACCCCAACTCCGCACCCCACCGTGCTTTCCCTCAGCACAGCCCAGGCTTCAGAACATCTCCAGCCTTTGTTTCAGGGATTTGGGGCCCGTCCACACCGGACAATTCCCTGTTGCAATGGTGTTTCTGGATAAAACCTGTCCTCCTGCTCTAACTAGGGTTGGCTTTGTTATCTTGGACAGGAAGGAAGGTCTTGCTGCGCATTTAGAGTCAATCTTAACTCAAGGAGAACCGACCTGCTCTGAATCTCTCCAGAGAGATGACTGAGAGCCTGTGTGGAGATTTATGGGGAAACTGCGCACCGGGCCCAAGGTGAGAAGCTGCCAGGCCCAGGCCTGACTCGCCTCAACGCCTGAGCTCCTTCCCCGTTCCAGGCTCCTCCGTTTCCCATCTGCACAACCGTTACCTCCTCAGGCCCTCCCGGCACGGACACCGCAGGATTCTCTCATTGGAAGACGATCAAAGAGTGTTGGGGAGAGGGGTTCCCGGGGCCATGCCACCCCCGTCACAGCTGGGCCATCCCAGAGGTTTCCATGGAAATGACAACTCATGAGGGAGGGGACAGCTGCCCTGGACTCAGATGGGGACTTGGAGAAGGAGGACGTCTGGGGCGGGAGCAGGGAGGGCTGACTGGGGAGAGCGCTGAGTCTGTCTGAGGCTGCACGTGCTCACCGTTGGAAGGAGCCAGCCACACTCTTGCTTGTTGATGCCGACAACATAGGGGACAGCGTTGAAATTCTTCTCGGCCAGAATCTCTTCAGGGCTTTTGGGCAGCAGCACTCCGTCCACCACCGTGGGCAGGAAGGGGTGACTCTGGGGAAGAGACAGGACAGCGTCTGAGCCTCCCCTCCCCAGACAGCACCCCTGTCCCCCATCTGCCTGCCTGAGGGCGAGGGGAGCACATGGGCCTGTGTGGCCCCAGGCAGTGGCCACAGAAGCTCAGGGTCCTGACCAAGGGGGCAAAGTCTGTGTGACCCCAGACGGTAGGACTTCAACCAGGGGCTGGCAGTGGTAAGGTGATGGGAGAGGGAACCGATCTTAACTCAGATCGAAATCCGTGTATTATGTATATACATTACATGTACTTCAATCTGCAATGTGTGTCTCCATCTGTAGAGACAGAGACTTGTTACTCCCAGCAGCGATGTTCTGTAACATTGCTCCGAACGCCGAGTTAGCGAATATTCAGTCATTAATTGCAGGGGAAGTTTAGGATTAGGTTCCTCAGAGCCTCTGGTCAACCCTATTTTATGTGTGGATTTCTATTTGAAGATATTTTACGTAATAGATATTTCTCACAAGGACTTAATTATACTTGGTATTTATTTATGCTAAAACACCAGCCGGGAAGGGCTTCGCTGTTGTCTGGCCCTGGGGAATGTGACTGCAAGTCTCTTTGGCTTTGAGCCTCACAGCGTGCTGTCCACTGTGCTTTCTAAAAACTCCTTTGTCATCTCACGAATGCATTAATTGAGCTGCTTTTCCATCCTTCCCACAGCTTCATCACACACTGCAGATGTTACTTTAGCACTTTCCAGAATGGCCTCATGTACGGATCAGAAAACTTCCTCTTCGTTTTTCTGGATGTGCTGTGTTGTCGCCCTGTCATCCCTGAACTCGCAGCACGGCACTGCCCCTCACCCCCCAGGCACAGCTCTTCCAGCACAGCTGTGCTCCCGCGAGGCACCGCACAGCCTCCTTGCGTTCGGGAGCAGAGACAGCACGGCAGCACCAACTGCCATCTGGGACAGGGACATCACTAACACGAAGCACAGAAACGCAAAAAATAAGGTGCTCAGTGAACCACGGAAAGGACCCTTGTTAGTTTGAGAGATGAGAAGAGCAGACAGAGAGCTGCCTCGTTTGATCTCGGACGGGAACGTGCACGTCATCCAAGCCAAACTTCTTGCCACTCTGCACGTGGCTGTGAACGACCACAAAAGTGCCGTGGGTATTGACTTTGGGGTTAACAATAAATCTTATCAAGTAGGTGAATTTACAAATACAGAATCCATGATTAATGAGGACCGACTATATCCACCTATCTATATTTAAATGCTTTGCTTTCAAGAGGTGTTGAGCTCTCACCACTCAGTGTGCCTAGACTGGGACTTGATTCTCTATGAGAGAGGAATACCGCCCGTAAAGGATCAGGGGCTGGGGGTGGGGGCTCACGCCTGTAACCCCAGCAGTTTGGGAGGCAGAGGCCAGAGGACTGCTTGAGACCAGCCTGGGCAACACAGTAGGGCCTTATCTCTACAAAGAATTAAAAAAAAAAAAAAAAAATTAGCTGGGCATGGTGGCACCCACCTGTAGTCCCAGCTACTCAGAAGGCTGAGGCAGGAAGTTCACTGGAGCCCAGGAGTTCGAGGCTGCAGTGAGCTGTGATGGTGCCACTGCACTGCAGCCTGGGAAACAGAGTGAGACTTTATCTCAAAGAAAAATAATAATAATAATCAGGGGCGGGCTCCCATTATATTGATGAATGTTTCAATTTTAGCTTTTACCTTTGATGAAAAATTTTATATGGCCACAGGTTAAGTAGAGCCTGACTTCTTTGCCACCATCTGGGGCGCGGCTTCTGCGCACAGTGATGTTTCACATACAGTCACCAGAGTGTAGCTGCTGAGAGCGTGCGCTGCGGAACCAGACTACTGCCTGGATTGGAAACCTGCCTCTTGTTACTTACTAGACGATCATTTGGGTACGCAGTTGTACCTGTTTGTGCCTCAGTTTTCTCGTCTATGAGATGGGTTACTGTGAGGTAAATGGCTGAGCACACACAAACTATTATACTCAGCACAGTACCTGGGACCAGGAAAGGGCTCAGTAAATCCTAGACGTTACTAGTTAGCACTGTTACTACAGATGCCCTCACAGACACCCGTCCTGTGCGCCGTGTTTCCAGCTCTGCCATCCGTGGGCCAGAGCTCCGTCCCTGGACATCACGCGGAACTGGGCAACTCCCAGGCTCTGAGACCCTGTAGCTCCCTGCTCTGCCAGGGCCAGCGAATGACAGGCCAGTTCCGGCTGCCCAAAGGAGAAGCTCTGTAAAGTGAACCAGACCCAGCAGCACGAGGCTCAAAACTCATCCCACACAGCTGACACCAGAGACCGGGGTCAGGGTGCAACTAGGGCTGCCGGGAGAGGCCACGCGGTTCAGAGAGGGCTGCTGTGGGCAGCTGGCAAGGGAGCAACGAGTCTGGAAGGAAGGAACAGGGCAGGCCACACGGAGGAGGTGCTCACCACCTGTGGGGGGCTCTGGGGAATGAATGGGATTGAGAGGGCATGACAGGGGTGAGAATTTCTAAACAGTGGGAACTCCATGAGCAAAGAGACAGAGGTGTCACTGTGCAGGGCTAATACCAGGAACTTCAGGGAGTCCTGGGCTTGCTGGGATGGCCGTGGGGCAGGGACCAGAGAGGGGGTCAGATGGCGGAGCACACAGCAGGCACTCAGCTCGGTCTGGAAGGACTAACTCCACGGGGGCAGGGGGGTGGCTCTGGTAAGGAAGGTCAGGCTTGTAAGAAGTAGGGAGACAGGCGCTACTGCGTGCTTAGGAGGGTAAGTCTGGCAGCACCGTGGGACTTGGTACTGGAAGGAAAGTGGGGGTAGAAGACAGCAAAAGTGCAGGAGAGAGAAAACAAAGGCCTGAGTGGGACGGCATCCACAGGGGGAAGACTGGCATCAGCAGCAGTGACAGTGACAGTAATTGCCACTGTCCACTCAGAGGACACGAGTATGACCTTGTTGGGGTAGGAAGCTCGGGCATCCTTCACTCCCGTCTTTCTCGCCCCTCACGCGCTGTCCGTCCGCACATCCCACCTTCAACATATCCAGACTCCAGCCACTCCCCACCCCACTGCTGTGGCCTCGTCTCAGCTGCCAGGACCCCTGGCCTGGATGATTCCAGCACAGCAGCCTCCCAGCTGGTCTCTCTGCACCTTCCAGGCCCCTTCCCGACTGTCTACTTTCAACACAGCAGACAGAGACCTTTGTAAAATCCAAGATCATGTCTCTCCTCTGTTCAAAACCCTCTGAAGCCTCCCCTCTCACTCCAAATCAAAGTCCAAGTGCTTCAAGTGACCACCCCCACCTCCCACCTCCCACCTCCCACCTCCCACCTCCCACCTCCCATTACCTCTTTAGCCTCCAGCCCGTCTGTCCCCTGGCTCCTTCCTCTCCAGCTCTGCAGACCAGCCTCCTGCCTCAGCGAGGACCAGCGCAGCAGCCGTCCCTGCCTGGACGGCCCCTCCAGTTTCCCTGACAGCTGCCTCCCCCCTCCGGAGCCCGGCTCAGATGCCACCTTCTCACTCAGCCCGTTCCTGACCCTGCTACGTAAGTTCAAACCACTGGTGAGCTCCACCCCTTAACACCACCCATCACCAACACACTACATATTTTATTTGGTCTTTACTGTACACGGCCCCACTGGAATGGAAGGCTCTAAGGGGCAGGGATCTTGTGTGTGTCACTGCTACGTCCCCAGCTCCCGAGTCAGGTCCTGGCACTCGGGCAGTGCTTACAGAGCCTGAGCTGATTGGCTGCATGACTCATTCAATCCTCACAAGACCTGTTAGGGGAAAAGTGCTGTGATCTCCAGGGGGGGAGCAGAGAGGGCAGGACTGTGAGATGCTGCACAGGTGATGCCACCAGACCCTGGCGACCTGTTGGGGGGACAGCAGGAGAAGATGTGGAGGACACTATTGGAATGACCCACGTGCTGGGAGGAGGGGGTTCTCAGGACTGAGATTCCGAGCTCCCCCTGTATAGATGAACCTGTGGCCTCCCAGGGGATCTGTATCCTCAGGGAAGGCTCCTGTGACCTCTGCCTCCTGACAGTGGGAGGCTCCGGTCCAGCCTCCTCCCTCAGGGCCATGTTGGGCAGAGGAAAGGTGAATAAGAAAGGGGGTGGGTGAGACCGGGAGTCTCACATTTGATGCCTGGGAGCACTGGACTGTGAGAACAGGAAACAGGTTCCAGTCCTGCCTCTGGTCCCCTGGCTGTGTTACCCCAGGCAAGTCACTGCCCCTCTCTGGGCCTCAGCACCATACACATGAGGAGTTATGGGGGTTCCACAAGGGAGAATTGTTTCATTCAGAGTCAGTTGGAGCTTAAAGATGTTAAGACTCAAAACCTTTAATCAAGAAACCAAAGGTCCTTACCTCTCTGGGGTCTGCATCAAAATCAATCCTAAGAAATTTCTGTGGAGACAAAGGCAGAGGATGTGGGTGAGAAGCTTCCCGGGAGAAAGCTGATCTTTGTGGCTGTGCACCAGAGGTGTCGGGTTCTCCCTCCTGGTGCCACCCTGGCAGGGCCAAGAGGAAGTGGGCAGGACACCAGCTCTATGGGTGTGAGCACAGGGTGTGGGCGAACTTGAGGGAGGGGCAGGCACCAGCAAGGGAAGGACAGGCCCTGGGGACCCTGGCCAGGGTGGCAGGAGCTCTGGAGAGAAAGTCTGTTGTTGGTGACTGCCGTGACTGCCACCCATTTCTCCTTCTTGTTCCCCTGGCAATGACACCCCAATTTTGTTTGGGGGACCACCCACGTATCCTCTCTTACTCCATAAATTCAGGTATTTATATTCAACCCAGGGAGTTCCATCGCCCTAAACACAGATATTATTTCAGGGATGGGCACTTACCCATGTCAGTCCAACAGAGTGTACCCCAAAACTTTTGCTAGAACTATTGGGGAAGAGGATTTCTAAGCAGGTAGAATATAAGTCCAGAGTGCTGTTGTCTTAAACCTCCCCAGGGGACAGATCTGCCTGAGAGTGAAGCCAACACAGAGGAGTGCAAAACGGAAGGATAGAGACAGGAAGATTCCCAATAACATCCTATGAACATCTGGATCCAGCCATGCCTGAAGCCATCTGTTCTTGGACTTTTCAGTAACCCAAGGATTCTGTTGCAACACATTTCTTTTTCTGCTTGAGGCAATTTGAGATGGGCTTTCTCATCCTGCATTAGAAAGTCCTGACTCATACAAGCTCCATGATGCTTCTCTTTGGTGTGTGTTCACCAAGATTGCAGTGATTGTCATGTCACACTGTAGCTAACAGGTCTGACTGGGATGCAGGAAGTGATGGGAAAGGGTTCCTCCATTATGGGTTTGTAGCCCCACCAGCCAAGTGTGTGTGTCTGTGTGAGTCAGTGTGAGTGTGAGTGTGAGTGTGAGTGTGAGCGTGTGTGTGTGTGTGTGTGTGTGTGTGAGAGCTGGGGGCAGTGGATCATCATGGAAGCACTTCCATAAGATCTCAGAAAATCTCAAAAGAGTGTCCTGGGATCGTAGGTCTGAATTTTCAAAGTCACCAGCTAGTTCCTTATAAGCTGGGTCCTCTTATGCTACGTGAAGAATTGCTGAAATATTTGCCTATTTCCAGACATTAGAACCAGTTGTGCTTTAATTTTTTAAACATTTTTGTTCTCCATATTACAGCCTGATGAACCAGGACCCAACCCCCACAGACACACTGGACGCAACCCACAGACACGCAGGCAGAGCCCAGTGCTAGAGACGTGCCCGGGGCGTCCAGGAGTATCCCCAGGTCTGCAGGGTCCAGACGGGGAGTCCAGGCCTCAGGCCACTGCTGAGCTGACAACTCACACTCTTCTCCCACCACGGGAATAGCTCCCATTGGTTCTAGATGCTGTATTCTCTGGGCGTTTGTTCTGTCGAGCTTCCCTGTGATGACAGATGGCTTCCACAGCCATCCATCAATCCTCAGATGTCACCTTCTCTGTGACGCATCCCTGCTGGCTATAAGGAATGTTTTCCCTCTCTGTACTCTCACCATACTCAACCCACTAAGTATATGGATAGTTACTTGTGAGCAGGTACCATGTCCAATCTGTGTTTGCATCACCTCCCCCATGTTCCCCCCATACAGTTAGCATGGATGGATGGATGGATGGACGGACGGACGGATGGAGTTGGTCAATACATGGAGTACGGGAGAACTGGATGGCTACATGGACAGATGGATGACAATTACCAGGCAGGTGATGGATGGATGGGTGGATGAGTGGCTACCTAGATTCACAACTGAGTCCGAAAAATTTAGGATTTTGGTTCTCCCTGAGAATATGTCATGTTTAATTTCTTTAAAGTACATCTGAAACAAGAATGGCAAAATATTAAGTTTCCATAAAGTTGGAGAATTATTACATAATTTTTACTCATGTATTTTTGGACTTCTTTTGATATTTGAGGTATGTTTTAATAAAAAAAGCAAAAAGGAAATTCCCTGTTCAGATCCAGAGACTCCTGAGAGGTGCACAACTGTCCCAGGGAGTTTTTTCAGGGCAAGAGGACAGCAGAAAAGATGAAGCCCCGGGCCACGACTGCATGCGGGGGTGGGGGCGGGGGGACTAGCACGGACCCACCTACCATTTTCAGTGTAGCCTCCAGGAGCTCCTCCTCTGTCTTCTGGCGCAGGCAGTGAACCATGGCAGCCGAGGTGGTGGTTTTACACCCAGCAGCGACAGCAACTTGCTGCAAAGATCACAGGCAGCAAGAGCTCAAGAGCATTGTCCCTTCCCTCCGTCAAGGTAGAAAGATGTGTTCTGTCCCCAGACCACTTTGCAAGACAGCAGGGGGAGCAGAAAGTACTCTAGACCAGACGTGTGGGTGCTGGGGCCCCCAGAGTGCTGCCTCTGTGCCTAATCTGAAATGTGACGTGAGTCATAATTACACACGGCCTCTGTCTGTTACCTTTTGTCTGTTAAAATGGGTGTAATGACCTCAAAGCTGAGTGTCTCAAGAGAGGTTTAAGGGTATGGAGCCCCGAAACCCACCATCTGGTTTCCAAGCCCAACTCTTGTGCATACTGGCCATTTGGCCTCGGGCAAACCACTTGCGTTCTTTGTGCCTTGGTTTCTCCATAATGATCGCGCCTACCTTGTAAGATGAGCTAATACGTGGGAAGTGTGTAGGAGGGTCCCGTGTCTCCCACACACTGAAACGTGCAGAATTGCAGGAGGCCTGGATAAGGTGATTCGCACCAAGACACTTCAGAAAGTACCGAGTGTGACTTAAACGGGGCCCTACAGGAAAATAGCGCGCGTCCGTCCTGAGGCACGGATGGTGCTTCTCAGTCAGTGGGGCGTCTGCGGCACAGCTAAGAGTTTCCACCTGCACCGCCACGTGCTGGAGTCCTGAGCAATAACCAAACGTGATTCTCCAGGGCAGGGGTCAGACATTTTCATTAAAGGGACAAACAGTCATATCTGAGGCTTTGTGGGCCATGTGGTCTCTGCTGCACCTTCTCAACTCTGCTACGGAAGGAAATTAAATGCGTTCCTCTGTGCTCCAATGAAACTTTCATTATGGACACTGAAATGTGAATTTCATACAGTTGTCACAAGTCTTAAAATATTCTTCTTCTTATTATATTTTTTCAATTATTTATATATATAAAAAAAAGTCATTCTTAGCCCAACGGCTATACAAACATAGGCCCAGATGTGTCCTCCTGTGTCTTAAGGCAAAGCCACTGAAGGGCACCTGTTAATGCATAGAGAACCCCTGACCCCATCCCAGAACCTCTTTCGGTCTTAAAAAAAAAAATGTAAGAAGAAAACACTCCAGAAGGAGAGGCTCCCCTGAGCCTGTCTGGGACACTTGGGGGTGGTCTGCCCTGCACATCCTTGCTTCAACTTTTCTGATGCCACATCTGATGCACCAAGGGAGCATCTCAGCAAAGCCAGTGCTGCCAGCCTCTCTCCTACATGATCCGGGATGGGGGGGGAGAGCTGTGAGTGTAGACATGTTCCTTTTCCAAAACAGGGGGAAAAATTTCTGGAACCACAGGGGAGTTCCCAAGCCCAGGGCCAGATGGGGTGGTCACAGGAACTGACAGCAGAGCTCGGCCAGAGAGGAAGGCCCAGATGCACCCAAGGCGGGCTCCGTGGTGGCAGGGCCATGGGGAGGGCGCAGGGTCCCAGAGCCTGGACAGTGTCTGCTGCAGAATCCCTGCTCAGAACTTACTTGGCGAATAAACCAACAGGAGGGAGAAGTGGGGAAGAGGGAGGGAGGAGGAGAGAAGAGCAACAGTCAGAAAGACCTGGATTTCCTTCACTTTGCAATTTCTGGCTGTTTGTTCACAAAGCCCAGCCTCATCCCCACCACCTCCGCTTCCTTGAAAAATAAATTCCCCTTCTTGACCCAAGCCTGCCCCAGTGGCCATCTGTTGCTTATAACCAATGAATTCTGAAAATTTTTCAAAAATTCTGAAAAAATCCGTGGTGTCTCCATTTTCTCCCCTCCTGCTAATCAGCCCCTGAAGTCTGAGCTGCCCCAAACCAGCCCCCACAGCCCCACCCAAACCCTGCACCTCTCTGGCTCCAGTGGGCCCCCCTCAGCAGCGCCACCCTGTGGTCACCTCTTCCTCTCTTCCTACCACTCTCCAGATAAACACAAAATCCTCCCCAGGGTCCTGTGCAGCAAGGCCCCTGCCAAAGTCCCCACCCTCAGCACACCCCAAGCTCCCCCTGCTCTCTGCTCTGGCCACATCAGCCTTCTCTCACTCTCAAGATGCTTCTCCAGCCACAGGACATTCACACATGCTGCTCTTGTTTCCCTGGAATACTCATTGATCAGCAAGTAAATTATTGCTCAGCTTTCTGACACTGACTCATTGATCATTTTCCTGATAACCTCTAAGGAACACTCTGAGGCCCGTGATCAGACACACACTCACAGTCGAGAGTCACAAGCTTGAGTTCCAGCTCTGCCTGATCCCCTGTGGATCTTGACACTTGGCTTCCACGCTTGGCCCAGTTTGCTTGGCTGTAAAGTTGGGAGCTTGAGCAAGGGGTCTCCTTGTCCTTCCCACTCAGCCACTGTCACTTCAGTGACTCTTTGAGAATATCCTCTGGATCCCTCAGCAAGAATGCAGAGCCAAGGGTGTGGGAGCGTCCTGTGAGAGACCTACCTCCGCCAGGGGCTTGACATCACCGTTCTGGACCAGAGTAGCAGTGAGGGCCACACCACTCTCAGAAATGGCCCGGTGGAAGAGGTTCTTGGCCAGGGGAGATAAAACCTGGGAGGGGAGAGGACAGGAGGAGAGTTCATGCTCAGGGGAGGGTCCACCCACAGCTCTGCCCTGGCCCGGTCCCCAGGAGACCCTGGGGCTCAGAGGGCACCAGGGCTCCTCACCTGGCCTGGCCTGTTTCCCAGCCTCACCCTGGGCCCTGCCTGCCCCAGAGAACCTCAGTGGGATGGAGCCGGAGCACAGAGCCGCGGACGGAACAGGAAGAGTGTGGCACGCACAGATCACAGCAGTCAAAAGCACAGAAAGACAGCTTGGCAATTCCCAGCCACACGTTCTGTTTCAGCATTTCCACTACTCAGAAGAAAAATGACCAGGGAGGCACACACAGACTTCTGAGAGTGCCCATGATGGTTACAGATTTGGAAATAACCCGAGGATCCCATACTATGAGACTGGGTAAACAAGTGATTTATTTATTTTTGCTGAAAGCTCTGTCACCCTGGCTGGAGTACAGTGGCCATTACAGCTCACCACAGCCTCCAACGCCTGGGCTCATTGTCCTCCCACCTCAGCCTCCCAAGTAGCTGGGACTACAGGTGCATGTCACCAAGCCTGGCTAATTATTTTGGTTTTTGTAGAGATGGGGTCTTGTTAGGCTCATCTTGAACTCTGGGCCTCAAGTGATCCTCCCACCTCTGCCTCCCAGGGTGATGGGATGACAGCCACTGTACCTGGCCGGACGCTTCATTCTTACCATGGAATACTATGCAATTATAAAAGGTCATATTATGGAGGAGGGTTTAATGTTTAGGGAAACATTTTTGTTATACAATAATATTAAGGAGAACCTTTTTATAGAAAAAGAGATATATGATAGATGGATAGAGGCTTGACAAGAGACCACAAAACTACATGTCAATATAGCAACAGTGACAACCCTGGGGAGTAGGATTGTGAATGGCTTTTTTCTTCTTTGGGACGATCTGCATTTTTCCTTTCTCTCTACATCAAAAAACATAAAAGCATTTCCCCTAAGTATTCAACTAGGACACTAATATATGATTGACAAACACAGCAATGGGCTGACCCTCTGCTCAGCTCCGAGGCACCTGGAGCGCTCCTCACAGCTCCCAGCACCTTCCAACCTGCTTCCCCATCCCAGCTGCCCTCAGTGCCGCCCCAGCCCCATTCCCCACACTGGCAGGACATCTCGCGCCCCCAGACTGTGTCTGTGTCCAACATCCCCTTGTCCCCTCCCTCCCTATCCTGTGTTCCATCTGTCTTTCCTCTCCCACCTCCCCCAGCCCACCTGGTCCCTCAGACCCAGACATAGCTGCCTCCCTGTTGGCCATGGGGGGCCATCAGACCACCTCAGCAGAGGCTCCTGCCTGCTCTCAGTGCTCACGTCCCCTCAACACATAGATCTGCCTTTGAAACAAACAATGACTTCTGTCCAGCTCTTGTCCTTGCCTTCATATGTTTGTAATTTATACCCACCCCCGCCTCCCAAAAGAAGTGAGCTGAGTCCTATTGTTAAAATGAGAAGGAAAGAGAGAGAAAGCTCAACCAAGTTGGCAGAGGAGGACTGCCAGCAGTGCAGAATGCGCTGGACATTATTATGGCCCCAGGACATTAAGCTGAGCCTTGAGCTTCCTGGGAGCCAAGGAGAGTTTGCACGTTAGCTCTCCACAATGTGATGCTGGGCAATGAGTGGGGTCTGTTGCAAATCCAGGCCTTGTAAGCAAAGGTGCCTGTGGCTGGGCAGGCTGGTCTCTAAGTGGTCTCTTCAGCAGCCACATCAGCCTGGGGGTGGGGCCTGGTGCCAGGAACACTTACAAGAACAGAGACACTTTCACCTCCCGCTGACTCGCCAAAGATGGTCACAGAGCCTGGGTTCCCTCCAAAGCTGGCAATGTTGTCCTGGACCCAGCGCAGCGCGGCCACCTGGTCCAAGTGACCCCAGTTCCCCCGGCTGTGTTCGTCCCCTGTGCTGTGAGTAAGAGAACAGGTTGGGGTGGGCAGCACAGACGCCATGGCAGGGCTGTCAGGACTAGAGGCAGGGCTTGGGGCTCCCGGTGAGCCTTCCAGAATAGGCTGGGCTCCCACACCCCTGACACAGGGGCCTTCCCCTGCCTTCCATTCCCTTGCATTGTGCTGTTGTAGGGCTCTACATTCACTCATCTGGACATGATTTACTGAGCATCTACTATGTGCCCAGTGCTGTCGTAGGAGCTATAGCACATCTAAGAACAAAACAGGGAAAATTTCTGACAGTGAGCTCACAGTACAGACCACAAACAAACAAACAAACAAATACAGAATAAAATGTCAGGTAGTGAAAGTGCTTTGAGGGAAAATAAAATGGGGTGAGGGAAAAGGCAGGGGTGGGCAGTGGGTGCTACTTCAGATCACATGACCAGGGAAGGCCTCTGGGACGCTGTGGCATTTGAGTAGAAGCCTGAATGAAAGAAGCATGTGAGCCTTGCAAATATCCAAAGACAACAATTCCAGGCAGAAGAAACAGCAAGTGCAAAGGCCCTGGGGCCCAGTGAGCACTGTGTGCATGTAGCAGGTGCAGCTGGAGAGGGCCCTGTGGGCCTGGGGAAGCACGTTGCATGTCATCCCAGGTAACGGGGGAAGCCACTGCAGGTTTGTGCAGAGGAATGACATGACTCAATCTATGCCTTTATGATCTCTCTGGGTGTTGTGTGCATCAGCTGCAGCACAAAAGTCACAGAGTGACCAAGTGAGTGGCTGTGATAATAATCCAGGCCAGAGGCAGACAGGCTGATTAGGGTGAAGCAAGGGAAGGTGGGCAATGGGGGGACTCTGAGTACATCTCATGGGTGGAGCCAGGAGGATCAGCTGCCACCTGTGTGCGGGGTGTGGGGAAGAGAGAAGAGTCCAGGCTGCTCTCGTGGCCTTTATCCCGGGCGGGCAACTGGGAGGACGGAGCCTCCGGCAGCTGAGCAGGGGATGCTGGGAGAAGCAGGGGCGCCTCTGCCTGGGGAGGGCGTGGGAGTCCTGGCTCAGTGAGTCCCTCTGAAGAGTGAGGGGCCTAAGACAGCCTGTGGGGACAGAGGAGGTAGCTAGTGAGGGGCGACTGGGATTAAAGGAGAAGTGGCCGAACCACAGGGCTCTGACAGTGCCCTGGGGATCAGTGGGAACTAGTGCAGAGGGACAGGGAGACACGCAGAGTCCCAAGGACAGGGACAAAGGAGGGACCCACAAGGGGGCTGAGAAGGAGCTGCCCACTGGGCGGGGGTGGCTGGACGCCAAGGGAAGGCAGCATGTCATGGAGGCATGAGGGACCGTCTGTGGCTGCTGCTGAAAGCTCAAAGGAAGGTTAGGCCCAGAGCACATGGAGGTCATGGGTGACCTCGACGGGAACAGCCTGGCGGCGTGGTCAGGGGAAAACCCGGCTGGCGAGAGTAGAGGACAGACAGGGAGGAGGCGAATGCAGACAGGACACGTAGCAGTTTTCCTGTAACGGGCAGCAGAGACGGGGCCGTAGGTGAAAGGGATGCGGAGTCTCAAGGAAGGTGAAACCTCGGTGACTGGCCGGGATGCCCACTGGCAGGCCCAGCACAGCCCGTCCTCCTGCTCCCTGGGTCCTCCCAGCAGTGAGCGGATCCCCTCCCCCACCCGCCCGTCACACCTCAGGGTCAGATGTTCTGGGTCAGGTGCACTCAGAAAAGGCTCACGGTCACTGTGCCCAGAAGGAAGCCTGCCTCCTGTCCCCACAGAGAAGCCTCTAGTCTTGACTGCTGCATGCGCCAGATTTCTAGCAAGATATGGGGTGAGTGTACCCCGACACTCCTCCAGGGAGGGTGGCCCACTGGGCTCGGATGCTCCAACAACCTCCCATCTCCAGCCACCCATTCCTTCTCCCACAAGCATTTGCTGCGCGGCCTCTTTGACTCTGCCCCTCCCTTCCTTTTGCAGGAGAAGGAAAATGTGTGAACCGTTTGCTGCTAAGAAAGGCTTGATGGCAGAATGTGTAGTACGCTAGGGCAGCACAGGTGAAAAGGAGATGAGTACTTCAGAGGAGGCAACATGTGGGCTGGGCCTTGCAGGGTGAATAGGAGTTTGTCATTCCAGGCAGAGGTCACAGCATACGCAAAAGCTCAGAAGCAAGTAGATTTGTGGGGGTGAGGAACAAGAGTTAGGTGGGGCCCGATTAGGAAGGAATTTGAATGCCTTATTAAGGAGCTTAGCAAAGGTCCTCTGAGGGCTGACAAGACCAAAGCAGGGTCCTAGTATCTCCTAGCTGTGGGGACAGCACTGAAGTGAGAACAGTCCAATATCTTACCTGAAGAATCCCCAGATGCCCACACGGTACTGAATCATCACCACCACCACGTTTTCCTGGGCAGAGAGGGCCAGGCCATCATAGGTTGAGGCCCCGCCCACCACCAGGCCACCTCCGAAGATCCACACCATCACCTGGACAGGGAGAAGCACCCACACTGGTTATAGGAAGCAGATCTGGGAAGCACTAAGAGATTATCTGGTTTGTCACCTACCACTTGGCCATGACTCAAGCAGGCCATTACCCAAAGTCCACCAGTGCCCAGCAAGGTTGCAAAACACAACCTCTGTCCTCCCAGACCCTCCCAGGTAGAGCCCAGGCTACCACCTCACTCCTCACACCCTGGCTGCCCCTGCCTTTCTCCCCAGCCCCAGTGCCGCCTCCCAACCCCTCAGGCTATTGACTCTGAGCACATCACCATGGGAATAATAGCAAAGGCTAAGGATGCCCTGGTCTCCCTGACACTCTGTCACCCTCATGCCTGGACCTTTCATGCTCCTCTAAGTACACATGGAGAAGCCCTTGCAGTGCAGCTTCGTCTCAGTTAACTCTTTTGTGGTGAGCTGAACTTCTGTGAGCATGAGCGGTTGTCTCAAGAAGCACACATGTCCCGATGGTCTCTCTTCCTAATAGGCCTCCTTTCTGCCTCCCAAATCCTAGCCACCCTGCAAAGCCCAGCCTGGAATCCAGCCTGTCCAGGAAGTCTTCAATCACTTGACTAACATTATCTGGGAAGCTACTGTGTGCTGGAGACTGTGATAGGAACTGAGGATGAGAGTGGACACAACAATTCACAATTCATGGTTCTCACATTTAAAGAGCTCACATAACAGGGAAGCAGTGGGAGGGGCTAAAAGAATTATGCAGTATCAACAATGACACTGTTAATAAAATAAAAGAACTTATAAACTATGCACTAAGTACTGTCTAAGCACTTTAAAATAAACTGTCCATGAGGCAGGTACTAATACTGTCCCATTTGACAGACAGGAAAACTGAGGCACTTAACCTGCCCAAGGGCACACAGCCCAGTGGCAGAAGCAGGACTTGCCCAGGCAGTTGGTTCCAGAGTCCAGGTGCTGAGCTGCCCAGCACGCGGCAGCCAGTGGCCACAGCGCAGCAAGTCTGCTGTTAGGGTGGGCTACGATCCTCCCTCCCCCTCTACCCGAGGTTTCACAAGTGCTTCTCTTCATACTCAGCCAGGGGCCGAGATAAGCCGGGCAGTCGGCACTGAACACGCACACCTGACGACTCCCCTTTCAAAGATACAGAGAAGTTAAGAAATTGCCCAAGTGTCTCAGCTATTCAAAGGCAGAACCAGGGTTGAAGCCCAGACCCTGCAGTTCTGGATCCTGTGTCCGTACTAGAGGTTCTTCTGTCTGCAGGCTCCCACAGCCCCTGTTTGTCTGATCCCCGCCTCCCTCCTGGGGACGGGCTGAGGTGACCGTCATCTCTGAGTGACGGCTGAGCCCACGGGCTGGTCTGCGGTAACATGCTGAAGTCAGCGTGCGTCTGTGCAGCCCGGAGGGCAGGATCCCTGCAGGCAGGGGCTGCGTGGAAGCGGTTTCAGGTTCCCCCTTTCCCCGACCCCCAAGTCTAACCTTGCATGTCAACTCACCCTTCACACAAGTCAATAATGGGGTGCAGGACGAAATCTGTGGTAAGGGCCTAACAATAATGGTAATAATTAGCCACTGTCCCTCTGTTTGCTTCTCTATAATTGCCACTCCGGAGCCACCCAGCTGGTGTCCATAGAGATTTTTAAGTTTCTCCATAGATAACATCACCTTTTTGAAACCTAAAGGTAGTTTTTAAGAGATCTTCCAGGCCCAGCATTTCAGGGGATTAACTGAGCCACCCAGACCAGTAGCCCAAACCAAGAAACCGACTCAACTGGAATTGTGACCCCAGGGACCGAAACAACACAAGGAGATGATTCCTACACACCTATAATTTTGCCCCAATTAACCTAATTCCCTAATCCCTTGCCTGCCAAACTACTCTTAAAAATTCGTCTCCCAAATTCTCCAGGAGGCGGATTTGAGAAATTTCTCTCATCTCCCTGTTTAGCACTGTGTGAAATAAAACTGCCTCCATTGCACCTCTGACTGTCTCAATACATGGGCTCTTCTCTGAGCAGCAGGGAAATGAACCTGGCTGGGTGGCAACACATAGTGTACACGGAGTACAAAGTAGAAGAATGAATGAATGAGGGAGTAAGTGAGTGAACCTTTGTCCCCACTTCTTGTGCCTTACAAAGCCCATGTAGGGCCAACATGTCCCAAGTTCATGCACCTGCTCCCCACTCCCGGCACCGTGCCAGGGTGCTCCCGGGACTCTGGCTGGGTGCTGACACCCTCCCCTGGCCACCCCAGGCATCACCTCCTTTTCCAGCAGATTCTCCCCTCCTCCACCCTCCACCCTACAGCTGGCAGCCTGCGCCATCTCTGGCCCTTCATCTATTTGGGAAATACTGACTCACTGGGTCACCAGCTTGTGCCAAAAACTATTAGGGAGGGAAATTAGCTACAATATACTCCCAGAAAATTGCCAAAGGCGATGAAACTGCCCCTGAGATTGTCTCAGGCTCGGCCCCGACACATGTGTCATAGGACAGTGAAAATTGTCACAGATGGATCACAGTGTGCTCCCCACAACCCACATGCTTGATGTCCTGCTCCATGTCAAAGAACACTGGTTTGAGGATCAAAAGACCTGAGCCAACTCTACCCTACTATGCAACCTCCCTTTCCCACTTCTGGGCCTCAGTTTCTCTATCTGTAAAGGAAGAGCTGGGTTGTTGACTTTTCTCTGATTCCTTCCGGCTCTAACATTATTGAAAATTATGTCTCAACTGTTCTGGGTAACAGATTCTTATACCAGCAACTAAGAGTAATCACTCTAGTCATTCAGTGAGCATGAGAGAACTTAGAACAATTAAGATGTGCCTTACAGATGTACAGCAAAATGCCCTAGTGGTTCCATGTCACTAGGGGAAACTGACATTGGAAACTTGTGTTTCTGGTGCAAACCTGCGGCCCCTGAGCAGTCCTGGCCTGTGCTTCACCCGCTTCCCATCTGCACCAGACGACCCCGTGGTTGTGGAACCGGCATGTCTGGGCCAGGGGTTCCCACGGCTTACCGGCAGCCTGCTTTTCTTGGTCAAGTCAGCAGGAGTGTAAATATTCAGGTATAGACAGTCTTCGGAAAACTTGAGAGTAATGTTCTCCTTTCTGTTGGAAAGGAGGTTGGAGAGCAGCTGACCTGCCACTGGGTCTTGGGGGCACCTGGGGAGGGGAGAAAGAGGAACCCCTGAGGTTCAACCAGACCTAAGCAAGGTGTCTCCTGGGGCTGGGCCAGGCCTTGATCTGGGAGGTTCAGCCTGTAATTCGACTTGCCATTGCGAGACTCGAGACGCTGGAAGTGGGAGGAGGCATCTGGGGGTCCAGGTGGAGCCCTGGGACTAGCTAAGGCCTCTGAAGCCCAAGCAGAGTGAGATGGCCTTGGCACCTCTCCCCTTCCCAGAGCCTTTGGGATGCCCTGGCTGAAGGAGAGGAGGCTGCAGAGATGCTGACCTGCCCTGGGAGGCGACATTTCCTGCTATCTGTGGGCTCCAGATGGTGGGCTCTGGGGTGACCCTGTTCCTCCACCAGGTAAACATGTTCCAGTCCATGGAAGACTTCCATACACCATGAGAAGTCAGTTAAATGACAGATATTTAGAGCCTGCAACAGGTCAGGGGTGAAATTTTGTGGGACATCTGCATTCTAGTCCTGCCTCAGCCACTCATTTGCTGAGTAACCTTGGGTGAATTCCTTTCCTGCTGTGGGTCCCAATCTGCCAGGTGTAAGTGAGAGGACTGATTTCTAGAAGGATCTTCCAGCTCTGACATGCCAAGTTTCTACCATCAACTCATCCCTGGCAACAGCTGTTTGTTGCCCTGATGAAAGATCTCAAAGATCCAACAGATGAAAATTAGTAATATTCATTGAGTCTTCCACATGTGCTAGACACTGTTTTAAAGTACTCTTTATGTACTAACTCATTTAAGTCTCAGATTGGCCCTATGATTCTATTATAGGTTCTATTATTATCCCCATTTTATAGATGAGAAAATTGAGGCACAGAGAAGTTAGAGAACCTGCCCGAGGTCACCTAACCAAAAGACCCATGCTGTGTAGCACTCATATTTCCACATAAATTATAAGCAACTTTGCCGGATCTCATTGTACCCAGAGGCAGCCATGGCAGCCCCCACTGTATATATGAGGACCGAGGCACTCAGATGCCACGAATGATGCAGCTGTCAAATGGCAAATACCGAGTCAGCGAAGATGACTTCCTGATTTCCATCTAGGACAATTTTTCCCCAGACGACCAAGAGCAAAGGGCAGGATGCTCATAAAAAGAAATTCAAGTGTCAAAAAAGAGAAAAAAATTCAACTTCACTAGTATTCAGATAAATGCAAAATAAAGAGCACAATATCAAATAGCCAAAAAACTAACCTAAACATTGGCTCAAACCTGCTGAATGGCGATTTTCATAAATCGAAGGAAAGAGTATAGTTGGAACATTTCTGGAGGAAAATTTAACAAAAGGTGCACACTTTTGACTCAGAAATGTCATTTTTTGAAATTTCTTCGACAATATTGATGAATGTGCATAAAAGTTTAGATATAGGATGTTCATCACAGTACTACTTATCAAAAATATCAAAAAGCAAATTAATGACATGAAATAAGAGATTAGATAAATTAATTATGGTTCAATATTCAACGTAATGCAGCTATTAAATGTCATACAATGTGATTTAATCCCATAGAATGATATTCATGATGTACTTATAAATGAGCAAAGCAGGCACCCCAGCTATCTGGATAGATGATGCCATTTTCAAGGGAGAAAGTATGCAACAGGTAAAAGACAAGGAAAACACTATCCAAAATGTTAACAGCAATTCTCTGTGAGTGGTGGAATTGACCATGATTTTAATTTCTTACTTTTCCTTTTCTACATTTCCTAAATTTTCTATAAAAAGTATGTCAAATTTACAATCAGAAATTAAAAACAGGAGTATTGTTTTTAAGAGAAAGGAAAGGAAAGAACGTAGGCAGAAGCGGGATCCCAGAAATTGTCAGAAATGCCTTGCTGAGGACAAAAATAATGCCTGGGTTGACGCATGCAGGTGTCTGAGGTTCCCTGGGCAGGGTTGCTGTGAGGCCGGCTGGAACTGTTTTGCCCAGCTTGGCCAGGCAGGCAGGGCACACCAACCATTGCTCTGCTCGTGAATAGGCGGCCAGACACACTTGGGAGTTGAGAGGTCGCCAAGTCAACATGCCAGTACACTCCCCACCCACACACCTTCTCACGCACCCCACCTCCCAGCTGTGTCAAAGAGCAAGTCAGAAGAATTAATAGGATTATTACTTTTCATCATCTGCTCAACTGCTTTTTTTTTCAGAGCACTTATCACCTTCTAACATAGCACATTATTCATTTAATAATTTGCATATTATTCATAGTCTGTCTCCTTCTGCTATAGTGCAAGCTCCATGAAGCTAGGGATCTTTGTTTTGTTCATTAATGGATCCCAAGACCTGGAACATACATGCATGGCACAAGGTAGGTACACAGTAAGTATGTGTTGAATAAAGGACTTTAGAAAGCTGAGAGAGTTCTGGAATGTTCTTAAGGTTCTACAGAGTTCTTAAGGATTCCAGAACAAAGTACAAGCCAATCAGGGAGTCGCCGGGACTCCATCCTGCATCACTCTGAGGCAAACATCCCCATGAAAGGAGCCCAAGCCAGCCCCACCGGCTTACATGGGCGGGTAGGAGCTGGTGTTCTTCACAGAGCGCCATGGCTCTGCAGGCTGTGGCGGAGCAAACCGCAGGGATCCGAGAGGCGGCTTGGCAAAGGGGACTCCCAGGAACACGGCCACAGGCTGTGCGAATCCTTCCAGGCGGACGTACTTCCCCAGGACTTTGCCATGCACGGTGGCCACCACAGGCGGCGAGGACGGGTGACCTGCTGGACATCGAGAGGAAATGAGGACACATCGGAGGAGAAAGGCTTGATCTGGATTCCAGTGGGTTTTGCCACTTTCTAGGCGTGTGACCTTGAGGAAGTCACCTAAGCCCTCTGGGCCTCAGTTTCTCCCTATGTGCAAAAGGGGTGAGGGGTCACTGTCCTTCCCAGCTCACAGAGGGCTTTTAAGGAGCAAATTGGAACAGTTGGTGGAAAAGCACAGAGTGAAAAATAAATGGAAGGAGAGGTGCTGGGAAAATAGTCACTTGGTCTCCCTCTGAAAAGCCCCTGGAACATTCATCTATTACATCCTGCACTGAGCCGCGTGCAGGGGGACAGGGTGAACAGGAGGTGGCCCCTGTTCCCAGGAGCACCGAGCCTTGCAGGGAGAATGAGCCACATACACACTCGAGCCTAAATCCGGGAAGACAGTGGTGGTGTCCTGGGTGGGTACCTGTGAGGTGCTTCAGGAGGTACAAGAGGGGTGAGGCCATCCGACTGGTGGCACGTGGAGGGGCTGGGACCTGCAGCAGCAGGAGGACTGAATGAGGAGAGATGAAAGCAGGGAGTGGTGGGAACCGGAGAGGAGAGACTGTGCTGAGGCTCCGAGACAGCAAAATGCACAGCCTGCTGGGCACGGCCAGTGGCCCGTGGGCACCAGGTGGAGGCTACGGGGAGTGGAAAATAACCCTGGGATGAGAGAGTGCGGGTCAGGGAGGGCCTAGAATGCCAGGCTGAGGGCTGGGGCTTTATTTCATAGGCAAATGAGCAGCAGGAGGTGTTCTGGAGGAAGGGACATAAGCTTGAGGAGGACTCTGCCGTGGCTCAAAGCAGGACGTCCAGAGGAGAGAGACTGGGGGGCAGAGTCCGGCTGCTCCACTCTGCAGAGCAGACAGTTCTTCCCCCCTGAGCTGACGTCCACGTCCCTGCAGCTTCCGCGTCAGTCCTGGTTCCACCTGCCATGGGACCAAGCTGACCTAATGTGATTTTCCGGGGCAGGTGGCCTTTCAGACGCTTGCTCATGCCACCCCCTCCCAGTCCTGTCTGGCCTCAGTGACCTCGATTTCTCTGAGCATCCTTCCCAGGAAATTATTTCTAGCCTCTTGTCCTCCCCATTGAGTTACTTGGGATACAGACAAACATTCAACTTGTCTTTCAATGTGTGGCCAGAACAGAAAAGAATAATCCAGATTTGGTCTCATAGGAGAATATCCAATGACTTTAGAAACTCCTTATGCAAAACATGGTTACAAAACAGTATCTACGTCTCATGTTATTGACAGCTGATTGTAATACTGTGGACATTTAGGTTGTCTTCTACTTTTGTCATTGTTGCTAATTATTACAAATAACGCTGAGATGAACTTCCCTGGAAGGCTGTTCATTGACGTGGCAATGGGGGTGGCATTGCAGGTGACTTGTTTTCTTTGTGATTTCCAAGTTTTCTGCACTGAACATAAATGCCATTTCATAATTAAGAGACAAATTATATGAAGAAATACAGCAATGTCTATATGGGATTTTGAAGGACTTGGTCCCTGACCAGATATGGGGGACGTGGAAGGGAAGGAGATGAAAGAGCTGGCTTGTGAGGCTGGGTCCCCATTCAAACGGGGTCAGTGTAGGTGTCAGGGGGACATCCTGGCAGAGATGCCACAGGACGTGGGCTCTTCTAGACTGGAAGGAGGCTGGGTGAGGGGCAGGGTAGGACCATCCACCAGAGGGTGAGGTGCGCACCATGGATGTGGTGACTTCATCGAAGAGGCCAGTGTGAGAGAGAAGAGAAAGAACAAAAGAGAAAACTCAGGGACAGCTACAGCTGACACTGAGAACATGCATCAGAGTGAGGCCAGGAGAACGACAGGGCATCACGGAAGCCCAGGAGAGAGGAGGAAAGTAAAAGCAGAGAGGAGAGCACTGCGCCTGGGTTTGCGAGCTAAGTGACAACCTTCAGCATGGATGAAGTGGACAGAAGCCAGAATGCCGAAAGCAGAAAGATGGGCGGGAGGCGTAAGCAAGAACGGGAACAGCAGCAATTACCACTATGTTCTATGTGGCATGTACACAGTGGGCACTTGCTACATATGAGACACACACTCCAGTTCATTTAAATTAATCCTAGAAAAGCCTTGCGAGGTAGGCATCAACATGCCCATTTTACAGATGAGGAAACTAAGGAGGTGGAAGCAGCCTGTAAGAAATTCCTAAAGATGGAAATGAATGGCGTTGCCTGGGGTAACCAGCGGTAAACGAATATTCCAGTCCAGATTTGTTTCTTTCTTAATCTGCCCCTACACGCAGTTCCAGGCCTCTCTCTCATAATGTCTCCCTGCCACAAAGAAGACAGAACCCAGACAGGGCCTGGGCTGTCAGGGCTGATGGGGGGACCCCTGGCTCTGGATGCAGGAGGCAGAGATAGACTAGGGCGTGGTTATCCAGGTGACCCTGGGCAAGTGCATTCTGCTTTTGGAGTCTCAGCTTCTCCATCTATAAAATGGCACAGACGTAGCTCGAGGTCCCTCGCTGCCCCCTGTATTTCCCACGTCTGTTACTGTCTGTACTTTCATGCTTCGCCACCTGAGGCCTTGCTGGTTCTGGAGGAACTGCCTCTCCCGGGGTCCAACCATCCCAGAGCCCACACACCAACCACCTCCTTGATAGGTTCCCACATCCTGGGCCACCATCCACCTGCCCTAGTCACCCCAGAGGCAGGTGCCAGATAACTAGGGACAGCCCCTGTGCCCCAAAGCCCCTGGAAATTACTCAGTAGCCAGTGCTAAGCCTGCTCTCTCTTCCAGGGAAAACGACAATAAAAGGCTTTGCCCATCCCCTGCTCCTCTTGACTGTTCTGGTGCTTCCCTTGTACCCCACTCCCACCCCAGTGTGTGCCCCTGCTCCTGAGAACTGTGACACACTATCTTTTCAATGGCAACTGGCTTCTGATACATTGCCCTGACCATACCTCAAATTTTCTTTAATTCACCACATTCATAGACAACTACTTCATGTATCCATTCCTTTCCGGCACTTCCTCTATAGAGGCACTGTCCTAAGTGCTTTAGAAACAAGCCATGTCATCCCCACAGTAGCCCAATGTGGTAGGAGCGTCAGCACCCCTATTTCAAAGATGGGGTAACCGAAGCACAGAAAAGCTAAGTACCTTGCCCAGACACACACAGCTAGGACGTGCTGAGCCAGGATTCAAACCCAGGCGCTCTGGCTCCAGAGTCCTTGCTTTTAATATTCTGCTATGCTACTCTCCACGATGCAGCCATATGTGGAATAATCATCAAGGGGAATTAAGCTGAGCTCCAGATTCCTCATTAGCCCACCTCCCCAGACCCAGACCTGTAGTGCCTTTCCCTTGTAGGCACCTCCGCCCACCTCGCCCCAGGACAAGGATTTCCAAATGCGCCCCCCATGTTTGCATTACAGAGGAACTCACCCCAGGCCTTAGAAGTGGCAACAGTTGCCAGGAACAGAGCATAGAGCCACATCGTGGAACTGCAGCAGCTCCCAGGATCTGTGAGCTGTCCAGGTCTAGGTGCTGCACTGAGGGGATGTGCCTTCCCGTCCCACAGCCTCGCCTGGCCCTGGAGTTCCCTCCACGCCAGCCCAAGGATCTAAGCAGGAATAAGAGAAAAGCTCTCTCCACTACCAAAGATCTCCCTGGACTTCTGTTGGAACCTCCAAGCCACGCCCCCCAGAGTTCAGCCTCTTTTTATGTTAACACTCCAGACTGAACTCTCCAATTACAGTTAGCCACAAACTTGCCAAGCAACTTGTTACATAAGGGTTTCTCCTTTGTGGGTCTCTAACCTTAGTGGGCTGGGAGCTTCCCAAAGTCAGGCACAAGTAGGCAAGGGGGAGCTTTGGTGTGGGGTCCCCAGGACAGGCTCAGAAATATTCACAGCAACTCAAAGCCCCACAGCTGCTCAGCTGGGCAGCTTAAGACACATCTTTTAGCTTCTCTGGGCTTGCATTTCATGGAGTTCTACAGCTCACAAGTTCTGAAGTGATTTTAAATTCCATCCAGTCCCATTTCTGATGCCTAAATTTGCTTTACAATCGTTACTGCCAACTGGCCTGGCCTCCCGTCACACACCTCCAGGGTCAGGGAACTCACTACCTCTCAAATTAGGGATTTTGGACAGAAGGTAAAAATGAATTCCATCTCTCCACAGTCCCTGGCTATAACCATCCATCCATGTATCCACGCATTCTTTGATTTACCACAATGCCTCATACTTGGCTGGGTGTTATGGATACACAGGTAAACTCAAGACAGGCTTCATCTGGTCAAGGAGCTCACCATTAGTAGATAAGACAGACGTGTGGGGGGCTTGCAATGCATGTGAAAACACCAAATTAGGGGGATACAAAGTGCTCTGTAAAGTCCCATTTACAAACTGCTCGGGACAAAAGGGAGATGCTCAAAGCGTCTTCCAAAGGATCATCAAATGCCCATCAATAGCGAATTTGTTACATACACTCTGGTACCTGGCCAAGGAAATACCGTGTACTCACTCAAACCAGTGATGCACATGTCTATACACTGACAAGGAAAGACAGTCATGATCTACTGCGAAAGGGGCAAAAATAGGTGATAAAACTGTTGTGCCTGCTTTGGGAAACGGTTTGGCAGTTCCTGGAAAAGTTAAGCACAGAGTTACCGTATGACCCAGCAATTCCACTCCTCGGTATATTCTCAAGAAAACTGAAAATGTGTTCATACAAAAACTTATACTCAGATAGTACTATTATTCCTAATAGCCAAAAGAGGAAATAACCCAAATGCCCATCAACTGATGAATGCATAAATAAAATGAGGTCTATTCGCAGAGTGCAATGTTATTCATCCATAAAAAGAACATGCTACAGTGCGCATAAAACTTACAAACATTATGCTAAGTGAAAGAAGCCAGGCACAAAAGATACATATTGTGTGATTGTTTTTTACAAGAAATTTCCAGAACAGACAAGTCCGTGCAGACAGAGAGTAGATTAGTGGCTGCCAGGGGCTGGGGAAGAGGGAAATGAGGGGGATGCCGAGTGGCTGCTAACTGGCACCAGGTTTCTTTTTGGGGTCGTAAAAATGTTCTGGGATTAGATCGTGGTGATAGTTGCACAACCTTGTGAATATACTAAAAGCCACTGAACTGTACACTTTAAAAAGCAGAATTTTCGGCAGGGTCTGGGGAAGGGGAGGCAGCGCTATATCTGGCCATGAAGGTGACAAGAGGCAGCCCCTCCAGCAGCCCAAGAAGCAGGCCAGGAAGACAACGAGGAAGACAGGTGTTCAAGCAGAAACAAAAAGAGGAGCAGAAGAAACTGGAGGAGCTAAAGTGAAGTCTGCGGGGAAGGACCCCCCTGGCCACAAGCAGAATTAAAAAATCTGGTGTAAAGTAAGCTGTTCCTTGTGCCGGAGGCTATGGCGACCTTTGATTCCTATTTAAACATCTGTATTCCCTGCCACAACATCTTCTGCCACCTATAGCTAAAATGAAGCGTTGTCTTGGAGCCTATTGTACATTAAAGAATAAACTTCTGTAAAAAAAAAAAAAAAGGTGAATTTTATGACATGTGAATTATATTTCACTAAAGAAACATTTTTTTTAAAATCCAGTTATGTATAATATGATCCCATTTTAGTAGTAACATATTTTTATTTGCATAGGAAAATTTCATAAGGTTATATGTCTAATTAGCATCACAATAACCATTTCCTGGCTGTAATATTGTGGGTGTTTTTACTTATTTGTGTTTTCCATATTTATTCATTCATACATTCACTTGACAATTATTTCTCACCATGTACAAAAATCAACTCAAGATGGATTAAAGACTTGGACATAAGACCTGAAACTTTTAAAATGATAGAAGGAAATTTAGGGAAAGCTCTCCTGGAAATTGGTCTAGGCAAAGAATTTATGACAAAAACCTCAAAGGCACAGCAACAAAACCAAAAATAGATAAATAGGACTTAATTAAATCACAAAATTTTTGCATAGCAAAAGAAATAATCAAGACAGTGAACAGACAACCTGTGAAATGGAAGAAAATATTTGCATGCTATACATCTGATGGGAGGACTAATATCCAGAATTTACAAGGAACTCAAACAACTCAATATAAAAAACCACAAATGACCCAATAAAAAAGAGAACTAAGGATATGAACAAATATTTTTCAAAAGAAGATAAAAAAATTTCCAACAAACATATGAAAAAAGTTCATCATCATTTATCCTCAGAAAAATGGAAATTAAAATCACAATTACTGATCATCTTATAACAATCAGAATTGATGTTATTAAAAAGACAAAAAAAATGACAGATGTTTTCAAGGATGCAGAGAAAGGGGAACATTTATACACTGTTGGTGGGAATGTAAATTAGTGCAACCTCTGTGGAAAACAGTATGGAGATTTCTCAAAAAACTAGTAATAGAAGTACTGTATGATTCAGATATCCCACTTACCCAAAAGAAAAGAAATCAATGTATAAAAAAGACACCTGCACTCATATGTACAGTGCATCACTATTCACAGTAGGAAGTATGGAATCAACCTAAGGGTACATCACAGAGGACCGAATTTTTTAAAATGTGGTATATATACACAATGGAATATTATTCATCCATGAAAAAGAATGAAATCATGTCTTTTGCAGCAACATGGCTGGAACTGGGGCCATTATCATAAGTGAAACAACTCAGACACAGAAAGACAAATACAGCATGTTCTCACTTATAAATGGGAGCTAAATAATGTGTACACATGGAAACAGAGTGTGCAATGATGGACAATGGAGACTCACAGGGATGGTTGGGTAGGAGAGGTTGGAATATGGGAAGTGCTTAATGGGTACAATATGCATTGCTCTAGTGACGGATGGACTGAAGTCACTGACTTCACCACCTTGCAATATATATCAATGTACCAAAATTGCACTTGTACCACATGAAGATATAGAAATAAAAAATAAGGGGGAAAAACCAAATACATAGTACATACTAAATAAATGTATATGTACATATATACATGTAAATTGTACACATATATGTAATTTCCACACATATATGATTTATATTAATATATACATATATAATATATTTTACCAAAAGTATATAAACGTACATCTTTAAGTGCCCGAAATGTGCTAGGAAACAAATGATCTGTGCTAGGTCATCTTGTAAGAGAGTTCAACTTTAATAAAGGTCTCCTGTCTCCCAGGAAAAATAAGTATATGGCTTTTTCCAAACACCCACTAATCTCATGATTTCTGTTTCTTTATACCACATAAAGGTTCTCTCTGGGCTCATTATGAAAAAGCAAAAAGATTACACATATATATTACGATGACAAGTGACTGCATATAACAAAAATGTAACTATGGTTTCTTAATGAATGGGGTTTTCTCCTTCTCATATAACAAACAGGTAATGGGTCAGGGAGAAGGTGGTCAGTGGGAAGAAGAGGGAGAAGAGTCCTTGGTCCTGGAGAAGAACTTTAGGAGGGCCACTGCCTGGGCATGTCCAGAAGCCTGAGATGACTCTGGAGCTGCTTGATGCCTTCTAGCTTCTTGTTGCAACATCCATAGTGTGTGGTTCTCATTCTCATGAGAAAAGATGGCCAATCCACCTGCAGATATCTTGTCCAACCTTCAGGCAGGCAGAGGGGGGATGAGCCTGTCTCTTGCTCCTCAGAGAAGAACGGCTTCCCTGCAACCCCACGGACGTCTGCCTATATCCCATTGCCCAGACCCGTGCACCATTTCAAGCCCTACCTACAGGAGAGTCTGGAGAGCTAAGGATTTTTAACTGGGCACATGGCTGCCCTGAACAGAACCAGGGTTCTCTTCGGAAGAGGATGAGAAGGATATTGGAAGGAAACCGATATTTATCTTCTTCTCTGTGGCTTCCTCGCACTGGATCATCATCCTCTGAGAGCAAGAGGGGCCCTGTGGGAAGCACCATGGGCTGAGAGGGCACAGATAGGGGCTTCTACATCCCATGGACTGAGGTGAATTACTGCCATGAGTTCAAGTTATAGGGACTGAGGTCTTCCAGGGTGCGGACACGCAGACCCGGTGTTGTCATTCACAGAGGCCTCCTATGATGGCAGGTGGATCTGTCCACTGGGCAGAGTGTTTCTGCCCACTCCAGGTTCCCTCTCCCCCTGCCTGGCCTGGCAGGGCACCTCAGCAATGGAGGAAGGTGATTTCTTGTTTAGAACATGAGCACGGTGGCCACCAGGTGGCACCAACACACACTCCTGCTGCTAAGCAGAGGCTGCAGGAAGCACACAGGGCTGGGGGTGCTTGTTCATGCTCTAGACCTATCTCACAACCTATCTGAATCCTCACCACTCTCCTGAACCAGGGGACTGCAAAGCAGTTCTTGTATATATGCAAAGATCCATTTGGTTTTGCTATTATTAATAGTATATCATGGGTGGGTGGATTCATTCATTCATTCATTGATCAGAATCATAGCCAGCCCTGCTGTGTACAGGACTGGACTAGAGAATACACAGGATGAATAGCCCTGCCCTGGAGGAACTCTCAGTCTGATGGGGAGACAGATGGTTGCTGGTAAGGAAACATTTATGGAGCACTTATTGCTTACTTTTAAAGCCCTCCAGTGGCTTCCCATTGCTTTCAAGGTAAATCCAAGTCCTCAGTCTGCCTCTCCTCCTGTCACCCACCTCTGCTCCAGTCATGCTCGACTAGCTGCAAGTGACCCAAGTGCACCCTGTTCCCCTGAGCCTCACCCCTGGGCTCTTCCATGGCTCTCTGATACTGGCTCACTCCTCTCTGCCTCTCAAGATATCACCCCCTAGAAAACACCTTTCCACACCCGACCATCACTGCACTTACCACACTTACTGAAATGATCTTTCAGGGGACCAGCAACTTTGGGGACAGGATGCAGCAACCACTTATGTATACTTATATGCCCAATAATAGGTGGCACTAGGGTTGAGTCTTGAGAGAAATTCCAGGACATGAGAATAGCTCCAGTGACAGCACAGAGGCATGAATCAGTAGCAGGGAGTACCGGGATCCGCAGAAATTTGCAGGGTCCAAATGGAGAGGCTGCAACAGAAAGTCAAATCCAGAATAGGAGGGAGATCCTGTGCTGAGATGAGCAGATGGAACCTTTTCCAGCAGACAGTAGGAGCCACTGAGGTGTTAGATCAGTGGAGTGATGGAACCATACTTGGGAGTTAGACGGTGTATGAGCAAATGATTGCTGTGCAGCAAAGCACCCCAAAACATAAAACGACTAGCGTGTACTTAACTCATGAATCTGTGGGCCTCCTGGGGAGTTCTGCTGATCTGTACCATGCTCAGATAATGTTTCAGTTTTTATTTTTATTTGTAATTACTATGAGTACATAATAGTTTTATATATTTATAGGGTACATGTGATGTTTTGATACTGGCCTACATAGTGTAATATCAATAATCAAGTTAGGGTAATTTGTGTACCCATCCCCTCAAACATTTATATTCCAATTCCACTGTTTTAGGCTTTTAGTTATATTAAAGTATATCATAATTTGTTGTTGACAATTGTGACTTTGTTGTGCTATCAAATATTCTTAATTCTAACTACTGACTACAAGTTGAGTTGATCACCTATGGCCAATGATTCAATCCAATCTGTTTGTGTATTTTGCCCATGTTTTAATGGGGCTGTTTAGTATTATCTTGCTGATTTCTTCAAGTTCTTTGTAGATTGTGTATATTAGCCCTTTATTGAATGGTTTGTGAATATTTGCTCTCATTTTGTAGATTGTCTATTTGCCCACTTGATTATATCCTTTGCTGTGCAGAAGCTTTTAAATTTAATCAAATCCCATTTATTTATTTTTGTTGTTGCTATAATTGCCTTTGAGGTCTTAGTCATAAATTCTTTGCCTAGGCCAGTGTGTAGAAGAATTTTTTCTTCATTTTGATCTAGAATTTTTATGGTTTCATGCTTTACATTTAAGTCATTATCCACCTTGAATTAATTTTTGTAGGTGGTGAGAGGTAAGGTGCTTGTTTCATTCTTCTGTGTGTAGCTATCCAATTATCTCAGCATCATGTATTGAATAGGCTTCTTTTCTTCAGTGTCTGTTGTTGTCTGCTTTGTTGTAGATCAGATGGTTGTAGGTAGATGGTTTTATATCTGGGTTCTCTGCTCTGTTCCTTTGGTCTATCTCTCTATTTTTGTACCAATACCGTGTTGTTTTGGTTTCTAATAGTCTTGTAGTATAGTTTAAAGTCTGGTAATGTGATGCCTCCAGATTTGTTCTTTTTGCTTAAGATTCCTTTGGCTATGTGGGCTCTTTTTTGGTTCCAAATGAAACATAGAATTATTTTTCCTAGGTCTGTGAAATATGATATTGGTATTTTGATGAGGATTGTATTGAATCTGTAAATCATTGTGGGCAGCATGGATATTTTAACAATTTTGTTTCTACCAATCCATGATATGCTTTTCACTTGCTTGTGTCATCTGTGACTTCTTTCATCAGTGTTTTCTAGTTTTCCTACAGAGAACTCTCACCTCCTTTGTTAAGTATATTACTAAGTATTTTATTTTCTTTGTAGCTATTGTGAATGGTATTGAATCTTTGATTTGATTCTCAGCTTGACTGTTATTGGTATATGCAAATGCTACTGAGTTTTGTATATTTATTTTGTAATCTAAGGCTTTGGTGAATTTATTTATCAATTCCAGGAGTCTTTTGGTGCAGCTTTAGTGAGTTTCTAGATAAAAGATCATATCATCAGTGAGAAGCAAGAGTTTGACCTCTTGTTTCCTGACTTGGATACCCATTATTTCTTTCTCTTTCCTGATTGCTCTGGCTAGGACTTCCAGTACTATATGGAATGGAAATGGTGACAATGGGCACCCTTGTCTTGTTTCAGTTCTTAGGGGGAATTCTTACAACTTTCCCCCATTCAGTATGATTTTGGCTGTGGATTTATCATGTGACTGTTATAATTTTGAGATATGTTCCTCCTTCACTCAGTTTCTTGAGTGTTTTTATCATGAAATGGTGCTGGATTTTGTAGAATGCTTTTTCTGCATCTATTGAGATGATCATATGGTCTTTGTTTTTGCTTTTGTTTAAGTGGTGAATCACATTTATTGATTTGTGTATGTTGAACCATCCTTGCATCCCTGAAATGTAGCACATCTGGTCATGGTGAAATATATTTTTGATATCCTGTTGAATTCAGGTTGCTAATAGTCTGTTGAGTATTTTTCCTTCTATATTCATAAGGGATATTGGTCTGTAGTTTTCTTTTTTGTTGTTGCTGTGTCCTTTCCTGGCTTTGGTATCAAGGTGATGCTGGATTCATAGAATAAGTTGGGAGATGATTCCTTGCTTTTAATGTTATGGAATAATTTCCATGGTATGGATACCAGCTCTTCTTTGTAGGTCTGGTAGAATTCAACTGTGAAAGCATTTTGCCCTGGGCTTTTATCTGTTGGGAGAATTTTTATTATTGCTTCAACCTCACTGTTATTGCTCTGTTAAGTAAATCTATTTCTTTCTGATTGAGTCTTGGGAGATTGGTGTTTCTAGGAATTTGACCACTCCCTCTATGTTTTATAGTTTATGTGCATAGAGATTTTCACAGTATTCCCGCATGATATTTTGCGTTTCCGTAGTATCAGTTATAATATCTCCTTTTTCATTTCTGATTGAGTTTATTTGGGTCCTTTCTCTTTTATTTCTGCTTAATCTAGCATGAGGTCTATCAATTTTGTTTATCTTTTCCAAGAACCACCTTTTTGTTTCTTTGATCCTTTGTATTTGTTTTCCATTTTGTTTAGTTCTGCTCTGAGCTTTGTTATTTCTTTTCTTCTGCTGGCTTTGGATGCAGTTTGCTCTTCTCTTTTTAGTTCCTTGAGATGTAACATTAGATTGTTAATTTGTAATTATTCTATCTATTTTGTGTTGGTATTTAGGTATGAATTTCCACCTCAAGACTGTTTTTGTTGAATCCCATAGATTTTGATGGCTTGTGAACCCTTTGTCATTCAGTTCAAGGAATCTTTTGAGTTCTATTTTGATTTCATCATGAACTCAATGTTCGGTCATTAGCAGATTGTTTAATTTTCATGACTTTGTGTAGATTTGAGTATTTCTCATGAAATTGATTTCTAGTTTTGTTCCACTGTAGTCTGTAAGAATATATAGCATGATTTTGACTTTTTTTAATTTCTTGACTTATGTTTTGTGGCCTAAGATATTATCCATCTTGGAGAATGTCCCTTGTGCTGATGAGAAGAATGTATATTTCATAGTTTTGAGTAGAATGCTCTGTAAATGTCTGTTAGTTCCCTTTGCTCTAGAGTCCCAATTAAGTCCAGTGTTTATTTATTTTCTGATGATTTGTCCAGCTCTGAAAAGGGGGTCCCCAGCAATTACAACATTACTATTTATGTCTTTGCTTAGATCTAGTAGAATTTTCTTTATAAATCTGTGAACCCCTATATTCGGTGCATATATATTTTGGATTGTGTATTTTCTTGTTGAATTGCTCCCTTTAGCATTACATAATGGTCATCTTTGTCTTTCTGTACTGTTGTTGATTTAAAGCAAATTTTATCTGATATGAGAATGGCCACATCAGCTCTCTTTTGGTTTTTGTTTGTGTAGAATTTTTTTTTCTATCCTTTCAACTTGAGTCTGTGTGAATCCTCCTGGGTTAGATGTGTTTCATGGAGATAGCAAGTACTTGGGTTGTGTTTTTTCATCCATTCAGTGAGTCTATGTGGGGCATTCACACTGTTAATGTTGAGTGACAGAATTGACATGTGGGATGCTGTTCTGTTCATCATGTTGGGTAGTACCTTATTGCTTTGTCTTCCCCCTTTTGCCATTGTTTAGTATGAGCTCTGAGCTTTATCTGTTGGGTGATTTTACACTGGTGGGCATCCACCGTGCTGATCTATGGTTAATGCAGGTCTGAGTATTTCCTGTAGGGCAGGTCTGGTCATGGCAAATTCCTTTAGTGTTTTCCTATCTGGAAAAGACTTTATTCCTCTGCTGATGAAACTTAGTTTTGCAGGATACAAAATTCTAGGCTGGCAGTTGTTCTCTTTAAGAAGATTGAAGATGTGCCTCCAATCCCTTCCGACTTGTAAGATCTCTGTCGAGAAGACTGCAGTTAGCCTGATGGGTTTTTCTTTGTTGGTTAGTTGTTGCTTACATCTTGCTGCTTGTAGAATTTTCCTCTTCATTTTGACTTTGGCCAGGTTGATAACTATGCATCTTGGAGATGTCCTATTTGCTCTAAATCTTCCCAGTATTTGATGACCGTCTTGTACCTGGATGTCTGAATCTCTGTCAATCCCAGGGAAGTTTTCCTCAATAATTCCTTCAAATAGATTTTCCATGCTTTTTGTCCTTTCTTCTTCTCCCTTGAGGATACCCTATAATTCAGTATTAGTGTGCTTCACATAGTCCCATATATCTCTAAGTGATTGCTCAGTATTTTTATTCTCTTTTCTGCCTCTATGAATGACTAGGTTAGCTTCAGAGCCTTTTCAGGCTCTGAGATTCTTTCTTCTTGCTTTAGTCTGTTGCTGAGGGTTTCTGCTGTGTTTTGATAGTCCCTAAATGATTCTTTCATTTCTTTAAGTTCTATTTTATCCTTTCATTTGTTGTCTGGCTGTTTTCTGACTTTTTCAATTTTTTCATTGATTTCTTAAAATTTAGTTTGACTTTTTTGTTGGTTTTCAACTTTCTCTTCAATTCCATTCACTTCATTTGCCATCCATATTTTGAATTCCATTTCTGTCATTTCAACAATTTCCTTTTGTTTGGAGTCCACTACTGTAGTTCCATTGTGATCCCATGGTGGTGTCAATCTATCTTGTTTTTTCATGTTGCCAGGGTTCTTTTGCTCATTTCTTCTCTTCTGAATCCTCTTCTCTCAGCTCAGGGCAAATAGGGTTGCAGGGCACCATTCTCCTTTGCTGGTAACTCCCCTGGTTAGTTAGAAGGAGAAGTCCCTGGATGGCACTTTTGTGTCCTACTCTGGAATACTGGCCCATCAAGGGAGAGGTGGATGCACTGACAGCTTGTAGTACAGCTGTTCTGTTTTGTTCCTTTCCCCTGTGATTACCGCAGTTCAAGCCAATGCTGGTTGGTGTTCATGCAGGGTGGTGGATTATTCCCTAGATCATTGTTCGAAGTTCTAGCTGGGAGCTGGGTGATACCCTGTCCACAGAGGCTGGTATTATAGTGGAGTGCTCTGCCTAAGTTCTCCCTGTGGAGGTGACAGTGGCAGCTGGGTGAGGCTATCTCGGCAGTGGTGGTCCTGGGGGACTGGGCTGTGAGTGTTGCTCAAGCCATATCCAGGTGTAATGGCAGCTAGAGGCTGGGGATTCCCTGGCAGAACATTGGAGTTTGGGGCTGTTCTCCCACTCTGGTGGCAGTAGTGGATACTCAGGGCTCTAGGTTCAGATTGGTCAGGTTCATATCCCAGCTCTGTGACCAGGGCTGTCTTCATGGATGTGAGAACTGTGCAGTCACAGGTTGTATTAATGCTGTGCCATTGCAGTCTTTGAAGTCTTTATAAGTTTTAAGACAAGTGTCCCACATTTTTATTTTGCACAGGAAATTATGTAGCTGGTCCTATCATTTACTAGCTGCGTTTTCTTGTGCCTTGTGTTGATTTTCATGGGGTTGATAACAAGTACTCACCTCATAGGGTTTCTGTGCAGATTATTTTACCTAATATGGAAAGTACTTTATAATGAAAACACAATAGATATTCAATACCTTTTAGTTACTATTACTATTGTTATAGAGTTTAAAGTTATAATCAATAGATCACCGATGGCTGATGTCCACATCTATGTGTAAAGATCCATCTGGCTGGTCATCTTTCAATTGATCCATACAGTCCCATTGCCAAGCACTTGTTAAGGAACCACAAATGGGAATCTGACCTTCGTCCTGACCCCAAAGAGCCCACAGTCTCACAGGAAAACCTCTACTCTCATTTGGCCTGAGGGTTTTAGTTTGTTGTCCTCTGCTCTATAGTGTCACCCCTTCTCTTTAAACCAAATGGAAAAAATACACTGTTTCTTCACCTCACTGAGGCTCCGGGATCTCTGCGAGGCTGTCTCAGGATGAGCAGCTGTGGTGTGAAGGTTCTGCACTGGGGCCCTGGTAAACTTTCTCATGGGTTGAATCTTCCACCAGCACAAAGGGAGGAAGCACCCAGGCTTTTTTATCAGCTTTCCAGATGTGGGGTAAGAGGGGACAAAAGAGGAGTGAGGCTTAAAAAGTATCAGCAAAATCAAAAAGTGGAGACAGACTCCCCATGACAGTGTTTAGTGGGGTCTTGCTTTTTCTTTGATCTGATCTGACAATCTCTTTAAATTGGTATGTTTAAATCATTTTCTTTTAATGTAGTTATTGACATGATTAGATTAAAAACTGTTATTTTAACAAGACTTTTTAAATTTCTTCATAGGTTTTTTTTTTCCCCCTTTATTTTGTTTGCTTGCTTTAGGATTATTTTTTATGATTCCATTGTATCTCCACTACTGGTTCCTTATTCATATCTCTTTAAAAATCTTTAGTGGTTGTCCTTGGTATGCAATATACATCTTTAACTAATCACATTATACCTTCAAACAATATAATATGAATTATAAGAACCTTACTTCAGTGTACTTTACATTCTTATTTCCCATCTTTGTGCTATTTTTGTCATTATTTTGCTCTTAAATACGCTCTAAGCTCACAGTTCATTGGTACTGCTTTTGCCGAAGACAGTGACTTAATACAAAAAAATCTAACTTTTATTTTAAAGATTTCTGTAGTGTTCACGTTGCCGATATAGATCCAAATTTTTTCCTTGTATCACCTATCTTCTACACGAAGAACTTCCTTTCATATTTCTTGTAGCACAGGTATTCTAATAATAAATTATCTCAGTTGTTTTTCTGAAAAGTCTCTTTTTCTCTATTTTTGAATAATATTTTTGTGAAATAGAGAATTCTGAGTTGAAAGTGTTTTCTTTCAGCACTTGAAAGGTGTATCTTCTTGTTGTTGTTTTTTGTTTGTTTGTTTGTTGTTTTTGCTTGCATGGTTTCCAGTAAGAAGCCTTCTATAATTCTTTTCTTTGTTCCTGTGTATGTAATGTCTTTTCTCTCTGGCTTCCTTCAATATTTTCTTATTAAGTGTCTAAATATGTATGTTAATGTTATTGCTTAATCCTGTTTATGGTTCCCTCAGATTCTTTGATATCTTTCATTATTTCTGGAAAATTCTCAGCCATTATCTTTACAAATATTTTTTTCTCCCTGTTCTTTTTCTCTTCTCTTTCTGGTATTGTAGTTATACATATGTTGGACCTTTAGATATTATCCCACATCTCTTGAATGCTGTGTCCTGTTTCTTTTTTTCTCCAATCCTTTTTCTCTTTTTATTTAAGTTGGGTAATTTATATTGACCTATCTTCAAGTTCACTTATTCTTTCCTCAACTGTGTCAGGTCTACTGCTCAATTCATTAGAGGCATTCTTCATTTCTAGTATTTTTTCTTTAATTTCTACCATTTCCAATGTCTTCTTTCTTACACTTTCTACATCGCTGCAGAAATTCCCGTCTGTCCTTATATGTTTTCCTTATACTTATTTTAAATTCTCAGCCTGTTAGTTCTGACACCTAGGTTATCTCTGAATCTAGTTCTGTTGATTGCTTTGTCTATTGTTAATGGGTTTATTCCTTGCTCTTTTGTGTGTTTCCAATTTTAAATTCAATGCTGCACATCATGTGTGAGAGACTACAAACCGAAGTAAATAGCATTTATGCCTGGAAATGGCCATGCCTTATCTTGTACAAGACTGATTGCACACATGAGCACACATGTGTGTTGGTGTGTCAGTCCGTGTGTGTGGTTGTGTATATTTGGGGAATTAAGTTTTTGTAGTCAGGAGATAAGCAGGGCTTGGGTTGTGTTGTTGCTATGGTTATTTTAAGTGCATTGTTGTATTCAGATTCTGCTAATGTTACCTTGTGCTTGTGCTTACTCTGGTGTGCTTGTGTTTGAATGGGTTTTTTAGGGTGGGTTTTCTGAAGGGTTTTGTTAATGCTTTGTTCCACTACTTAGGTTTAGGCCTTCCCTGTGCACCTGCTGGTACTTGATAATTCTGGTGACAATTCTCTTGTCTTGGTCTAACCTCAATCTTAGGCAGGCCCTGTGATCCTCAGTTTTGAAGATAGGACTTTCTCGGTCTTCTTTCTCCTCCCCAGCAGTAAATACCAATGAACTGGACTCAGGATGGTTTGTTGTCCCTCGCCCAGGGGTTTTTCAATTTTTTCTTATCCTGAGCCTCAATAAGTCTTCAGTCGTGCCTTGAGGAAGACAACGGACAAGGTTTGCTGGCCTTTTTCCTTGGGGGATTATGGTCAGAGCAGGATTCAAGCCTGCACCCCTGGAGTCAGGCTTTCTCCTGTCTGCACAATACAATGTAAACTTTTGTAATTAAAAAAAATCAGAATTTAATTTGTGGGGCAGTTCGGACCGTTATTAGAATGTAACTTTATCTGTGCTAAAATGTTATCTGTGATGGAATAATAGTTTGTCTAGTTTATTCTCCTAGTTACTAGGGCAGTAATAATTAATATGTATCCAGTCCCATAGTTTGAGTTTTACTTTTTGGTATATTGAAGTTGTCTTTCTCAGGAGCTCACGTTTTTCTCAGGAGCACCTGCGAGAGGCCCATGGAGAAGAGTTTGTGTGGGTTTAAACTCCCAATTAGCTATATGGCTCCCAGGAATTTTATACTCTCATACTAGGCCACACTTGGCCTTTCGCACTTGATTATTCTTTTCAAAGACTTTACTGATTATAGTGACCCTGTCTTCAGCCTGTAGGTGGAATGGAAGCCAGTGCTCACATCCCATATCTCCTGTCTTCCCTTAAATTCTAGGGTAATCATTTGCCTTGCAATTTCACCTCTTTTGTGCAGGAAAAGTAATGATTTTTAAAGTAATCCAGCTTCTTCCTGTTGTCAGGATAGGACTGACACTCTTTAGAACTTTCTACATCCCAGCAGAACCCAGAAATCACTCCTGAGATTCTAAAAGAGTTTTAGGATGACACTTCAGGGACTTATTCCAAGGTGGTCACTACCTGGACTTGAAGTGGTCCAGACCACAGAGCGGCTTCAGACCAGCTGTTGGAAGAGACAGCCTCATGGAAGGGCCTAAGACACTTCTGTGTATGTTGAGGAAGGTCCTGCACACCTGTGGGAGGGTCAGCGAAGGCCACACAACACTGCCACAGGTCACCACGGCCCCTCTCCCTCTACCGATCCAGGTTCGTGCTCAGCCTGTGCCACCTCCATCTCCACGGGTAACTCCAACTCGAGGGAGGACGGCTGCACTCTGGCCAGCCCCAGTCCGACCACTGGAAGCTGTTGGGGCTCAGAGACACGGGGCATGTGCAGGGTCCCCTCAGCACCTCCCAGGGCCCAGCCTGCTGGGTGCTGCTTGTCTAGAGGCCAAGCCGTCCCCAGCTGAGGCACCTTCCTACTGCTGGTGCCTCCCGCTTCATTATTCTCTCTCTGATGAGAGTGCATTAATCACTAGCCTTAGACATAAACACTGATTTGGCCTCTAAAAGAAGATTTATTCCCACGATTGAGGTCACAAGTGCAAAAATTGTCCCTCCCTGCCCTGTGTCCTCTCCCAGCAGACAATTCTCCAGCCCCCACAACCTGATGCTCTCTCACTCACGATCACCTTCTATAGAATAGCCCAGTCTTGGCTCCTCCAGGCTCTGGAGGCTGGCGGGGCCTCCCGTTCACAGCTCAGTGTGTTCTGTCTGGGTTGCCTTCTCTGCTGCCTCCGTGTCCAGGAGCTTGGTCCAGAAGTCCACTTCCTTGTCCTTCAGCTTCTGGGCTGCCTGCGTGGGGACATCAATCTGCAGGTACCCTTCCTTCTGGTCATAAGCTGGCCAATGGGGCAGTCCCTCCCCATTGGGGTTCCTGGGGACAGAATCATATAGAAACTCCTTAAAGTTGCCGTGTGGTCCCAGCAATCCTCTGAGATTTCCAGGGATCTCCTGGCTCATGTATGCTAGGAAACTCGTACACCTCCAGACATAGGGAGCTCACCATGTCCCGGGGCAGCCTTTCCATTTTCAGAGAACTCTCATTTTCAGAGCACTGTGGTGTCAGGGTGGGAAGTTTAATCACTCAAACTTTAGAAGCTGTCCCTCCTTCCCCATAGATCCACCTGCCCCCACCGACCCTGCCCCATCTTTGCCACCAGGCTCACCCGTTCCGAGCAAAGTTGGCCCAGAATTTCATCACCATCTTGCTAAGTTTGATCTCTTCTTCTGAAGCACCACCTGTAGAAACAAAAAACCTTTTCTGTGCATAGTGTGGTTCATGGTTCAGTAGAGTTAGCATCACTTGGGAGGTTGTTACTAACACAGAGTCTATGTCCTTGCTCCATAGACACTGGGTTGAAATCTGCATTTCAAGAAGACCCTGGTTAATTTGACTGCACTGTAAGTTTGATGATGAATGATCTAGAACTCAGCAATGGGTGTGCAGACAATCCATGGATTGGCTGACTTTCTCTTTTGTGACCCCCACCTGCCTTCTCCCCACTCAGGGTCCCAATGCCACACCCAAGGTTTTCCTCTACAGGAACCACAACTCCCAGAGTTGTGCTCTCTTGGAACCTTTCTCAATCTCCTACATGTACCCACAGTTTCACATCTGTAAAATAACAGAGCTGCAAAGGTCCTAAGGGATCACCAGACTGGGAGACGCCCAAAAGCACTGGTGTGTCATGAACAGCCAGGACTTGGGTTACAGTCATCCATTACTGCTGAGAGTGAAGGTGTTGAAGGCACTTGTGGAGGGTTTTCTTTAAAATATTATGTTATTAAATATTTTGAAGTTAAAGATACATGATTTGATAAGTAGACAGACAGACAGACACACATTAGACCCAGTTCAAGGTTAACACCAATTCTAACCTGAACTTCACTCACATTCTGATATGCTCTTATGAGAGGGAAATGGAGTAGTGACATTCTGGCCCTAGATTAGGGCCCTGCAAGTGACCCACTTCTGCCTTATTGATGTCACAGGCGAGGATTCTGAAAGTGACCTTGGCTGAGGGCACATGAGTGCACATCCTCCTTCACGCGTGTCAGAGCAGGAGGAAGGGTGGGGGCTGCACAATGGCATTCGACCCTGTTACAGTGAATCGGGAAACTAAGACCAGGACAGAAGGAGAAATCGCTCAAGGCTTCCAAACCAAGACTGGAACCCACATCTCCTAACTCCAGGCTCACAGCCACCAAGAGCCATTACCTTTTAAAAATGGGGCTCCCAAGACAGAGAAGATCTCATCCCCGTGGTCCCCTCTCACCGCCTTGGGTTTCATGTCTGATGAGAAGCTTGGGCGGTACCGAAACTCATACATGTAGGTGGGGGCTCCAGCATCTGAGAAGACACGATTCATGCACAGTTCCTGTTACCGACCCAGCCCTGGGGGGTGTCAAGGTCCCCGGCCCTGCAGGAAACCCCTGGTGATCAGCACAGTGAGAAACCGTTTCAGGAAAGCTCAGTGACTTGCTGAGGGCTGCTTAGCTGGTTAAGGTAGAATGGGATTTGAGCAGAGTATTTGTTGAATGAGTGAACGAGTTAATGAATACTAAATGAATGAATTTTAAAACCCTGGGTTGACCAATTTAAAATAACTATCATTACGGGGACACTGGATCCCTTTGCCGCATGATGCATTCACATACACGCAAATCTATATACATCCAGTTTACACTATTCTATTTCATTGATAAGACAGGGACTAGTGTTCATTCCCTAGGAGAATGTATACACCCTAATAGGTGTCTTCTATTCAGCCTAGTTTTGATCATGTCCAGTGGTTTTTTTTTTACCCATTTCTGAAAAGAGTGATGCAAATCCAAATTGCTTGTTTGAAAACAAGGATATTTAAATACAAACATAGGCAGAGAGAGAACAATGGGTCTCTTATTTCTCAGGAAACCACAAAACTCAGCACTTCATATTTCACTGTCTCCTCATATATTTTGTTTCCTGCTTGGCCTAGGGAGTGTTAAAGCTTTAAGGCTGATAATGTAGTAGTGGAGATGACAAGGGGCCGTGGAAGGGTGACCTTGCCTCTCTCCTGACCTCTCTCCTCCTCTCCTCTGCCTCCCTCTCTTAGCACTAAACCCACTTGCCCAAGCCCCAGGGAGATGTCAATTTCCCTACTGACTGGCTCAGTGGAGCCACCAATCCCTGCTCCTCAGGGATAACTCATGGGCCATCCAGCACTATAGCTCAGCACTTTGCATTGGACACAATGTCCACAAAGGAATGACCCTAACAGAGAAAGAGTTAGGCCCCAACTGGGTTGGTGGAGAAATTTTATAACTTTTCCCCCTATGGGTACAGTAAGAAATTTAGTTGGACACGCTTGAAGTTCTGACTGGGGGGGATGGGGTGGGGGGAGGGGATGCGTGCACACCAACATGATGAGTGCGATGTGCACTGTCTAGGGAATGGACACGCTTGAAGCTGAGACTCGGGGAGATGGGGGCGCATGGGCAATATATATAACCTGAACTTTTGTACCCTCATAATGAGCTGAAATTTAAAAAAAAAAAGAAAAATTAAAACAAATAAATATCTTTAAAAAAAAAAAAGAAAATGCAGAAAAAAAAAACTGAACAAAAAATTACTAACAATCCCACCACTCAGAGATAGGCCATTTTAGTACTATAGCCTATCTCCCTTTTGTGTTTGTCAAATTGGAAAGATACTATATATGTTATTTTGTAACATACTATAATCATCTCTTAACATCATTAAATATTCATCCAGAAAAAAATTTACCAATATATGTTATCCCAACGTGAACGTGAAGAATAACTTATTTAATCATCACCCTCAGCCTCCGCCACTGCGCCCTTGGTTTATCAAGAATCGTTGTTTGGAACAGGTCATCCTTCTGAGGTCCCTAGCGCACTTGGTAAATAAAGGGCTGCTTCAAGGTTAAGCACAACATGCTGAAAGGAGGGTTTGACCTCGCCTCTGCCACTCAAATGTTTTACAAAGGAACTCAGAGCCCAACCACAGAGGAAAGAACTTTTGTGAAGGAGAGAATTTATTTTAGGCAGCACACTTCCCAAAAGACATTTTTTTTAAAAAAAAAACCTTTTACCTAAAACCACTGAGAGTTATAAAATTCATACAATCACAACAGAAGTCTTCAAAAGAAAGTAAGGAACAGATTTGGGCAATAAGAAGTAGGAACAACTAGTGAAGTATAGACAGTGAGAGAGCTAGTAATCAAAGATATGCAAATTAAAACGTAGTCTTATGTCCCTTTTTTTGGTGGAAGATGGCTTATGAAATTGGCAGCATTCTTTTAATTTCCAACCTTAGTATCCCAGGTGAGAAAGGGAGTGAAGAAATCCACACTCTTATATACTGGAGAGCAATTTTGCAAAATGCATCAAGAGCTTCAAAATGTTCCTATGGGCCAGCCTAGTAATTTTGTATGAAATACCCTAGAAAATTATTAGACATATGGTTGAAAATTTATGCATATAAAGCTGAGAATAATAATGTTATTGGTAGCCCCAAATTATAAGCAGCCAACCTAAATATCCAACTGGATAGAAATATTAAATTAAATTTTCATATATCTATTTGATGGAAGAATGGATGTTTTTGACAGTTTTTTAAATCAATATTAAGGAAATCCTTACCTCATTTACAATTAGAGTAAAAAAGAAAATCATCACAACATGGCATTGCATGGATAGAACTATAACAGAAAATTAATTTTTATATAATATGAGATGAAAAAATTCTTAGAAGAAAATACCAAAAATATTACCATACATATCTGCAGGTAGAGGGATTAGGATAGTTACTTGATTTTTCCTTTATGTGCTTCCATATTTTCTAAACTTTCTACAATTGAAACATTAACTTTATATTCAGAAGTTATTTTTCTCAAAAAGAGTGAGACAAATACAGAAGAATGAAAGTTGATAAAATAGGTATAGTCCTGGCAAAAAGACCCAGCAACTCAAAGACATGAAATATCAGATAAAAAACACAAGTCTCGGGTAGCCAGGCCAGCAGAAGATGTAGAAGAGAACTTCACAGATCAGACACATGGCAACATGCAAAACTAAGTTCATAAAAGAACAGACTGAATCCCAGTCGGCCCCTCAGGACCCTCGGGAGGAGGAAGTGGAGACGAGCACCTGCACCTGCCTGTACGCGGCTGTGCCTGGGCACATACTGGGTAAGCTGTAGCTAGGTTTTAGCAAGCTTATAAAGTCCTGAATTTCAAAATGCTTCCAGCATGGTGAAAAGAGAGTGGTCTGGACCACAGAACCCTTTGCAGGCTTGCAGACTAGGCAAAGGAGAGCTGGTAGGAAAAGGTGGGTCTGGGAGGACCCAAAATGGCACCCGGAAGAGGACACCTCTCTAGGTGAGCCTGTGCATCCTTACCTCACACCACACCCACACAGCCTCCGTCAGTGTCAGAAGGTTTCAAGGTAGACCCCACCTGGCCCTCTGATTGTCCATTCCAGCACTCACCAAGATGGACAAAACCTGCAGCCACAGACACTGACTTCTCCAGACCACCCACACCTGCTACTCCTCCCTCCGTTTGGCCTTCTTGGTCCTGGACAACCATCTTGATCCGGTGCTTGTCTCCCACTGTGCCCCCAGCTGCACTAATTAAGAAACTAGTTTGCCGTCAGCTCTGACCTTGGAAACCTCCTGAGAGCCATCTTCCAATATTTGTCCTCCAGCCCACATCCCACCATCATCCCAGGCAGGAAGCCCTTGTAGCAGATGCTGTTGCTGCCTCACCCACATCACTCACATGCCCTGTTTCTGGGCCTGCCAGCCTGACATCCACCACCAGCATCCACCTCTTCGCCTGAGGCCTTTGTCAGCCCTTCAGGGACTAATGGACCCATGTGTGCCCTCGGTCAAGATACCAGGGAATTAACAACTCCTTGGAACAGCCTTCAACCAATGACAACTGAGAGCCGGTGGATAAAGACCCCAGCTCCCTCTGCTCAGAAGGGACAACCCCGAGCCATGTCCTCTGCTTGTGTCCCAGAGCTCCCAGCTCCAGCTGTGCACAGTGGACACCTGCTTGGCAATGCATCACGGATGGTCTTCCACCTCTTTCCTCTGACACTTCCCCACCTCCCTGCTGCTGTTTCCTGGCATCACCTGACAAATAAACTACATGCATTTGGACCATTTTCTCAGAGTCTGCTGCAGGCAGAACCCAAAATAGGACAGCGCCACACCCCATGTCATATGGAACCTGCCTGTGAGGCCTGACCCTCGGCAGTGTCCACATCTGTCTATGCTGGGAGGTTGGCAGGTCAAATACTGGAGCTGGTGTGGCCAATGTTCCTTTGCTGTCCAACCTCTGGGACTCACCTCTGTGGTGTCGGGCCACAATAACAGATGGAACACCAAATATGACATCTCCAATCAAGTCCAGGAACAGGTCTTTCTTTTTGACAGGGTCGTCTGTTCCTCCTAAATACTCCTCAATGGCTACCGAAGTCAGCTCCTCGGGGATGCCCTGAAACAGATCAAGACAGTGACCACGTTCCCGGGTGAGCAGTGCAGCTTTTCTGGCCAGTCAGCAAGGCTTGCATCGATGGAGAACCTCTCCAGCCCTGGGCAACTCCCCCGACCACCCGGGTGGTGAAGTAGGGATGGTAGAAAAATGAGGGCCAGAACCCCCAAGCCCCAGTCTCCATTCTATAATTTAATTGATCTGTGATTCGGGACAAGTCCCTGTCCCTTTTTGGATCTCACCCAATTCCCACAATTCCTAGACTCTTACAGTAAGGGGGTAGGACTTCCACAAGAGTGACGTGGCCGTCTTCTGGTCCAGTTTGCCTTCAGAAAGTGGATAGCCCATCAACTATTAAAAAAAAATGGTTAAGCATTTGTAAATCCTCAGGAATGAACAACAGCCAACCTCACCAACCAACCACAACAACACAGGCTGTAGGTCCTCTAATTTTGTTGGGCCATAAAAACCATGGGTCTTTTATGAATTGGGAAAATCAATGAATCAAATGCACTTACACCTAGAAATTTAAGAATTGCAAAGAGGGTAAAAAAAAAAATTTAACAGAAACTGGAAGACTGTGCAGCGTGAGTACGTGTGTGTGTGTGTGTGTGTGTGTGTGTGTGTGTGTTTGCTCATGAACCTACAGTGGCCCCAGCCACCTGGCTGAGAAAGCTCCACCTGCCAGGGAACTTACTCTTTGCTGCAGCCAAAACCTGGTGACAGGCAGAGGCCCCTGAGCCCCTCCCAGAGCAGTGACTTTAGAAAGCTTCCAGTTATGAGGCCTTTCTCTGCCCTTCGGGATGCAAATCTACCACCCACACTGTTTCCTCAAGGAGCTGAGGGGCCTGGCTATGAAGTGCAAACCTCCAGGGAGATATCCCTGGGCCTCCCTCCCAGTCCTGTGCGAAGATTACAGCCTCACTTCAGGGAGGGCCTCGCTGCCATTCACACCCCTGCCTCCTGTTTCTCCTCCAGGGAAGAGTGGACTCACAGATCCAGGTGGTCTGGCCTCAGGGACTAACCAGCCCCAACTCCGCACCCCACCGTGCTTTCCCTCAGCACAGCCCAGGCTTCAGAACATCTTCAGCCTTTGTTTCAGGGATGTGGGGCCCGTCCACACCGGACAATTCCCTGTTGCAATGGTGTTTCTGGATAAAACCTGTCCTCCTGCTCTAACTAGGGTTGGCTTTGTTATCTTGGACAGGAAGGAAGGTCTTGCTGCGCATTTAGAGTCAATCTTAACTCCAGGAGAACCGACCTGCTCTGAATCTCTCCAGAGAGATGACTGAGAGCCTGTGTGGAGATTTATGGGGAAACTGCGCACCGGGCCCAAGGTGAGAAGCTGCCAGGCCCAGGCCTGACTCGCCTCAACGCCTGAGCTCCTTCCCCGTTCCAGGCTCCTCCGTTTCCCATCTGCACAACCGTTACCTCCACAGGCCCTCCCGGCACGGACACCGCAGGATTCTCTCATTGGAAGACGATCAGAGTGTTGGGGAGAGGGGTTCCCAGGGCCATGCCACCCCCATCACAGCTGGGCCATCCCAGAGGTTTCCATGGAAATGACAACTCGTGAGGGAGGGGGCCAGCTGCCCTGGACTCAGATGGGGACTTGGAGAAGGAGGACGTCTGGGGCCGGAGCGGAGAGGGCTGACTGGGGAGAGCGCTGAGTCTGTCTGAGGCTGCACGTGCTCACCGTTGGAAGGATCCAGCCACACTCTTGCTTGTTGATGCCGACAACGTAGGGGACAGAGTTGAAATTCTTCTCGGCCAGAATCTCTTCAGGGCTTTTGGGCAGCAGCACTCCGTCCACCACCGTGGGCAGGAAGGGGTGACTCTGGGGAAGAGACAGGACAACGTCTGAGCCCCCCCTCCCCAGACAGCACCCCTGTCCCCCACCTGCCTGCCTGAGGGCGAGGGGAGCACATGGGCCTGTGTGGCCCCAGGCAGTGGCCACAGAAGCTCAGGGTCCTGACCAAGGGGGCAAAGTCTGTGTGACCCCAGACGGTAGGACTTCAACCAGGGGCTGGCAGTGGCAAGGTCACCGGGGGGAGACCCGAAATGTCACTCAGCGTAAATACATGTATTCTATATATAGTTTTGTGTGTTTCCACGGAAGGGTGTCTGTCTCTGTAAGTCTCTCTGCGGGAGACCCTCGTCATTCACGGCAGCCATGCTGGGTTCTACAGCGCTGCCCTGAGCGCCGGCCGCACCAGTGCCGAGTCGCCACTGGAAGGGGAAATACGGCGTCAGGTCCTGGGAGCCTCTGGACACAATATATTCAGGGACCTTATTTTATGCATGAGTTTCCGTTTGGAGACATTTCATGTAATAGATATTTCTTTAAAGAACTACTTTTATATAGTATTTATTTGTAATAAACACCATCCAGGAAGGCCTTCACATTTTCCTCACCTTGGATCCCATGGCTGTAAATATTTTTGGTTTCCGCCCCACAGCAGTGCCGTCCACTGTGCTTTCTACAAAATCCTTCATCGTCTCCTGAGTCTGCAGTTGTAGCTGCTTTTCCGTCCTTGCCGTAGCTCATCACACACTGCAGATTCTACCACTGTCCACACTGGCCTCAGGTGTGGACGGGCACCTTTCCTCCCCTTCCTCCCGGGTGTGCTGTACTGTTCATTGACTCTGATCTCACGGCCAACAGCACTACGATTCATCGCTCAGCAAAGCTCGCCTGACACGGGTACTTTCCCCGTCACACACAGCGCAGCGTCCCTGGGCTTAGGAACATGAGACATCGCTGCAGCAGGACTCTGGGGAGCGTTTGAAACGGTGAGATCTCTAACTAACACAAAGAACAAAATGCAAAAATATAGCCCTAAATGGACTGTGAAAAGGACACTTGGTCGTATGAGAGGAAATACAAGAAGACAGAGTATTGGCTCATTGGATCTCTCTGACACACTGTGTTTTCCAGGTGCCATGTCTGTTCTGCACAAAGCAATGAGTGACAGGCCAGTTCTGGCTGGTGACAAGAGGGGTCTGTAACGAGAACTCAACCAAGCAGGACAAGGACCAAACCCTAATCCAGTACGTTTGATTATAGAGAACAGGATCGGGTGTGACTACGGCTGCCTTGAAAGGTTGTGCAGTTCCTGCCTTGGGAAGCCGGGAACAGGACGGGCCACCTGGGGGGGAGGAGCTCACCACCTGCCGTGGGCTCTGGGCACTGAAAGGGATTGACAGGTGAGGAAAATGGGGGTAGAAGATAGTGAAAGTGCAGGAGAGAGACAATGAAGGCCTGAGTGGGATGGCATCCACAGGGGGAAGACTGGCATCAGCAGCAGTGACAGTGACAGTAATTGCCACTGTCCACTCAGTGGCTGCACATGGTGGCCCTGTGTGGGCCACAAGTATGACCTTGTTGGGGCATCCTTCACGCCCGTCTTTCTCGCCCCTCACGCGCTGTCCGTCCGCACATCCCACCAGCCAGTCCTTCAACATATCCAGACTCCAGCCACTCCCCACCCCACTGCTGTGGCCTCGTCTCAGCCGCCACGACCCCTGGCTTGGATGATTCCAGCACAGCAGCCTCCCAGCTGGTCTCTCTGCACCTTCCAGGCCCCTTCCCGACTGTCTACTTTCAACACAGCAGACAGAGACCTTTGTAAAATCCAAGATCATGTCTCTCCTCTGTTCAAAACCCTCTGAAGCCTCCCCTCTCACTCCAAATCAAAGTCCAAGTGCTTCAAGTGACCACCCCCACCTCCCACCTCCCACCTCCCATTACCTCTTTAGCCTCCAGCCCGTCTGTCCCCTGGCTCCTTCCTCTCCAGCTCTGCAGACCAGCCTCCTGCCTCAGCGAGGACCAGCGCAGCAGCCGTCCCTGCCTGGACGGCCCCTCCAGTTTCCCTGACAGCTGCCTCCCCCCCTCCGGAGCCCGGCTCAGATGCCACCTTCTCACTCAGCCTGTCCCTGACCCTGCTACGTAAGTTCAAACCACCGGTGAGCTCCATCCCTTAACACCGCCCATCACCAACACACTGCATATTTCATTTGGTCTTTACTGTACACGGCCCCACTGGAATGGAAGGCTCTAAGGGGCAGGGATGTTGTGTGTGTCACTGCTACGTCCCCAGCTCCCAAGTCAGGTCCTGGCACGCGGGCAGTGCTTACAAAGCCCGAGCTGATTGGCCACGTGACTCTCATTCAATCCTCACAAGACCTGTTCGGGGAAAAGTGCTGTGATCTCCAGGGGGGGGAGCAGAGAGGGCAGGACTGTGAGATGCTGCACAGGTGATGTCACCAGACCCTGGCAACTTGTTGGGGGGACAATAGGAAAAAATGGAGTGGATACTATTGGAGTATCCCAGGTGCTGAGAGGAGGGGGGTCCTCAGGCTGAGATTCCAGGCTCCCCCTGTATAGATGAACCTGTGGCCTCCCAGGGGATCTGTACCCTCAGGGAAGGCTCCTGTGACCTCTGTCTCCTGACAGTGGGAGGCTCCGGTCCAGCCTCCTCCCTCAGGGCCATGTTGGGCAGAGGAAAGGTGAATAAGAAGAGGGGTGGGTGAGCCCAGGGACTCAGACTTGATGCCTGGGAGCACTGGACTGTGAGTCCGAGGAATGGGTTCCAGTCCTGCCTCTGGTCCCCTGGCTGTGTTACCCCAGGCAAGTCACTGCCCCTCTCTGGGCCTCAGCATCATACACACCAGGAGTTACTGGGGTTCCACAAGGGAGAATTCTTTCATTTGGAGTCAATTGGAGGTTAAAGATATTAAGACTGAAACTCTATTATCAAGAAACCAAAGGTCCTTACCTCTCTGGGGTCTCCAAGTAAATCAATCACAAAAAATTTCTGTGGAGACAAAGGCAGAGGATGTGGGTGAGAAGCTTCCCGGGAGAAAGCTGATCTTTGTGGCTGTGCACCAGAGGTGTCGGGTTCTCCCTCCTGGTGCCACCCTGGCAGGGCCAAGAGGAAGTGGGCAGGACACCGGCTCCATGGGCGTGAGCACAGGGTTTAGGTTCAGTGGGGGAGGGGCAGGCACCAGCAAGGGAAACACAGGCCCCGGGGACCCTGGCCAGGGTAGCTGGAGCTCTGGAGAGGCCCTCTGCTGTTGGTGACTGACCTGCCCGCCACCCATTTCCCTTCTTGTTCCCAATTTCCCTTTGGGGGACCTCCCACTTCCCCTCTCTCACTCCATAAACTCAGGTACTTAAATGCAACACAGGGTGTTCCATCTCCCTAAACACAGATATTATTTCAGGGATGGGAACTTACCTATGTCAGTCCAACAGAGTGTACCTCAAAACTTTTGCTAAAATTATTGAGAAAGAGGGTTTCTAAGCAGGTAATATATAAGTCTAGAGTGCTGCTGTCTTTAACCTCCTCAGGGGACAAATCTGCCTGAGAGTGAAGCCAACACAGTGGAGTGCAAACCTGAGGGATAGAGACATGTAGATTCCCAATAATATCCTATAAACATCTGGATCCAGCCATGCCTGAAGCCATCTAGTGCTGGACTTTTCCCTTACCTGAATTTTTTTTTAGAAAGATTTCTTTTTCTGCTCATCACAACTTGAGTTTTCTCATCTTGCATTAGAAAGTCCTGACTCATAAAAGCTCCCTGAAACTCATTCCACCCCATGCTTCTCTTTGATGTTCACCAAGATTGCAGTGATTGCAATGTTGCACTATAGCTACCAGGTCTGACCTGTATGCAGGAAGTGATGAGTGAGGGCTCCTCCGTTATAGACTGTAGCCCACCAGCCAGGAGTGTGTGTGTGTGTTGGAGGCAGTGGAGAATCATGGAAGTACTTCCACAAGATCTCAGAAAATCTCAGAAGAATGTCCTGAGATCTTAGATTCTGGGTTTTCCCAAAGGAATCAAATCTTTCTTTATAAGCTGGATCCTCTTGTGCCACATGGAGAATTGCTGAAATATTTGGCTCTATTCAGTAATTATAATACAGTGGTGTTTTAATTCTTTGAACACTTTGGTCACCTTATTAGAGTGTGATAAACCAACACTTAAATCCTAAAGCCAGATAGACTCAACACACGGATATGGAAGCAGAGTCCAGAGCTAGACGCCTGCCCTAGGGTTCCAGAAGTATCCCCAGGTGCTCAGTGTCCAGATGGGGGTCCAGGCCTCAGGCTACTGCTGAGCTCACAACTCACACTCTTCTCCCACAAGGGGAATGGCTCCCATTGGCCCTACATGCTGTATTCCTTGGGTGTTTGTCCTGCTGAGCTTCCCTGTAATGAAAGACGACTGCCACAGCCATCCATCACTCTTCAGATGTCACCTTCTCTGTGAAGCACGTCTGATGACTATAAGGAATATTTCCTCTCTCTGTATTCCACCATATGCAACCTACTAGGTATATGGGTGTGTTTCTCCTTGGGTAGTTTCTTGTGAGCAAGGACTATGTCCAACTAATGTCCATATCACCTCCCCTGACACTCTCCCCACCTGCCCCATACTCTTAGCATGAATGGATAGATGGATGGATGGATGGATGGATGGAGTTGGTCAATGCATGCAGTTTGGATAAACTGGATGGATACATGGAGAGATGGATGATAACTAGGAGGTAGGTGATGAATGGATCATTGATTTTGGAGTAATGGATGATGGAGTGAAGATATAAGGGGGCTGGATGGTGCATTGATGATGGATGAGTTAAAAATAGATGAATGAAGAGTCACAGATGGATTGATATTAGCTTGATTAAAGGATAGCAATGAATTGGATAGATTAGTGGATGGGTAGGTGGATAATAAGATGGTGGATGAATGCATGGGTGGATGAATGGCTATCCTAGATTCACAATTGAGGCAGAGTTTCAGAAAAATCTAGAAAATTGGGACACCATTGGGTTATAATTGACATAGTTTCTAAATCAACCAAGATAAATTGTGACATCATTCTGAAATTTCTGTGCTTAGTATCCCCATCCCTCAAATTCAGGATGGTGGATACCCCTGGGGAGTATGTAATGTTTAATTTCTTACAAATACATCTGAAAAAAGAATGGAAAAATATTTAGTTTTCATAAAATTGAGGGATTGTTACGTAATTTTTCACCATGTTATTTTTGGACTTCTGATATCTGAGGTATGCTACAATAAAAAAGGAAAAGGGAAATTCCCTATTCAGATCCAGAGACTCCTGAGAGGTGCAAAACTGTCCCAGGGAGTTTTTTCAGAGCAAGAGGACAGCAGAAAAGATGAAGCCCGGGGCCACGACTGCATGCGGGGGTGGGGGTGGGGGGGACTAGCACGGACCCACCTACCATTTTCAGTGTAGCCTCCAGGAGCTCCTCCTCTGTCTTCTGGCGCAGGCAGTGAACCATGGCAGCCGAGGTGGTGGTTTTACACCCAGCAGCGACAGCAACTTGCTGCAAAGATCACAGGCAGCAAGAGCTCAAGAGCATTGTCCCTTCCCTCCGTCAAGGTAGAAAGATGTGTTCTGTCCCCAGACCACTTTGCAAGACAGCAGGGGGAGGAGAAAGTACTCTAGACCAGACGTGTGGGTTCTGGGGCCCACAGAGTGCTGCCTCTGTGCCTAATCTGAAATGTGATATAAGCGATAAGTACACAATCTGTGTGTTGCCTTATCTCTGCTAAAATGGGCATAATGATCTCAAAGCTGAGTGTCTCAAGAGAGGAGTTAAGGGTATGGAACCCTGAAACCCACCATCTGGTTTCTAAGTCTGGCTTTTGCACACACTGGCCATTTGGCCTTGGTTTCTCCACCCTTAGATGGGCATAATGATCGCGCCTACCTTGTAAGATGAGCTAATACGTGGGAAGTGTGTAGGAGGGTCCCGTGTCTCCCACACACTGAAACGTGCAGAATTGCAGGAGGCCTGGATAAGGTGATTCGCACCAAGACACTTCAGAAAGTACCGAATGTGACTTAAACGGGGCCCTACAGGAAAATAGCGCGCGTCCGTCCTGAGGCACGGATGGTGCTTCTCAGTCAGTGGGGCGTCTGCGGCACAGCTAAGAGTTTCCACCTGCACAGTCACGTGCTGGAGTCCTGAGCAATAACCACACGTGACTCTAACCAGGGTAGGGGTTAGCAAAGTTTTCATTAAAGGGATAAACGGTCATATCTGAGGCTTCATGGGCCATGTGGTCTCAACTGCACCTTCTCAAATCTGCTCTTGGAGTGAAATGGGTGTCACTATGTTGCAATAAAACTTTATTTATGGGCACTGACATTTGAATTTCATATCATTTTCATAGATTTGAAATATTATTTTTCTTTTGTTTGGTTTCTATTGATTAAAAATTAAAGAAAAATGATTCTTAGCTAAAAGGTCATACGTACCTAAGACCAGGTTAGCCCTCCCCTATCCTTAGGCAGCCACCCAGGCAGCCATGAATGCATGGAGAACCCCTGACCCCAACCTAGAACTTCTTCTCATCTTAAAAAAAAAAGTAAGAAGAAAACCCTCCTGAAGGAGAGGCTCCCCTGAGCCTGTCTGGGACACCGGGGGGTGGTCTGCCCCACACACCGTCACCCGGACTTTTCTGAGAATCTGAGTTTGATGCACCACGGGGGGCAGTTCAGCAAAGCTGGGGCCGTGAGCCTCTCTCCTAAGTGGCCTTGGATGGGTGTGAAGAGCTTCAAGAGTAGACATGCTCATTTTCCTAAACAGGGAGAAAAAACCTGACCACTTTCCGGAACCACAGGCGAGTTCCCAAGCCCAGGGCCAGATGGGGTGGTCACAGGAACTGACAGCAGAGCTCGGCCAGAGAGGAAGGCCCAGATGCACCCAAGGCGGGCTCCGTGGTGGCAGGGCCATGGGGAGGGCGCAGGGTCCCAGAGCCTGGTCAGTGTCTGCTGCAGAATCCCTGCTCAGAACTTACTTGGTGAATAAACCAACAGGAAGAGGAAGAGTGGGGAAAAGGGAGGGAGGGGGAGAGAAGAGCAAGAATCAGAGAGACCTGGATTCCCTTCACTTTGCAATTTCTGGCTCCTGTTTTTGTTCACAAAGCCCAGCCTCATCCCCACCACCTCCGCTTCCTTGAAAAATAAATTCCTCTTCTTGACTCAAGCCTGCCCCGGTGGCCATCTGTTGCTTATAACCAATGAATTTGAAAAAAATTCTCAAAAATTCTAAAAAAATCCTTAGTGTCTCCATTTCCTCCGCACCTGCGAATCAGCCCCCGAAGGCTGAGCTGCCCCAAACCAGCCCCCACAGCTCCACCCAAACCCTGCACCTCTCTGACTCCAGTGGGCCCTGCTCAGCAGCGCCACCCTGTGGTCACCCTTCCTCTCTTCCTACCGCTCTCCAGATAAACACAAAATCCTCCCCAGGGTCCTATGCAGCAAGGCCCCTGCCAATGTCCCCACCCTCAAAACACCCCAAGCTCCCCTTGCTCTCTGTTCTGGCCACATCAGCCTTCTCTCACTTTCAAGATGCTTCTCCGGCCACAGGACATTCGCACATGCTGCATCCTCTCCCTGGAATACTCATTGCTCAGCAAGTATATTATTGCTCAGCTTTGTCATGCTGACTCATTCATCATTTTTAAAAGAAGCCTTTCCTGATAACCTCTGAGGCACACTCAGGGCTGTGGTCCTGGGCAGGCCACGCACTGGAAGTCCACAGTGACGGGTTTGTATCCCAGCTCTGCTTTGATCCTATGTCGACCTTGGCATGTCACTTCTACACTCTGCCCGTTTGCACAGCTATAAAATTGGAAAGTTGAGCAAGGTGCCTTCTTGCCTTTTCCATTCAGCATATCTAGCTTCAGTGTCTCTTTGAGAATGTCCTCTGCATTTCATAGCAAGAAAGATCCCTGAGGATGCCAGGAGCGTCCTGTGAGAGACCTACCTCTGCCAGGGGCTTGATGTCATCCTTCTGGACCAGAGCAGAAATGAGGGCCACACCACTCTCAGAAATGGCCCGGTGGAAGAGGTTCTTGGCCAGGGGAGATAAAACCTGGGAGGGGAGAAGACGGGAGGAGAGTTCATGCCCAGGGGAGGGTCCACCCACAGCTCTGCCCCGGCCACATCCCACGGAGACCCTGGGGCTCAGAGGGCACCAGGGCTCCTCACCTGGCCTGGCCTGTTTCCCAGCCTCACCCTGGGCCCTGCCTGCCCCAGAGAACCTCAGCGTGATGGAGCCGGAGCACAGAGCCGCGGACGGAACAGGAAGAGTGTGGCACGCACAGATCACAGCAGTCAAAAGCACAGAAAGACAGCTTGGCAATTCCCAGCCGCCCGTTCTGCTTCAGCATTTCCACTACTCAGAAGAAAAATGACCAGGGAGGCACACAAGACTTCTGAGAGTGCCCGTGCTGGTTATAGAATTGGAAATAACCCAAGGATCCAATACTACGAGATTGGATAAATCAGTGATTTTTCATTGTTACCATGCAATACTATGCAATTATAAAAGATAATATTATGGGGGAGTGTTTAATGTTTAGGGAAATATTTTTGTTATAGTGTAATGTTATAGTATGTTATACTAACATTTATGGTAATTAATGTGCCTTATGTTAATTAAGGAATGTCTTTTTGTAAAAAACAGATAGATGATAGATGATAGATAGATAGATACACAGTGTTAGGAAAAAAAACTAGAAAAATATATGTCAAATGTCCACAGTGACTACCCTGGGGAGTAGGATTGTGGATAGTATCTTGCTTCTTTGGGCTAATCTGTATTTTTCCTTTCTCTCTACTTTAACAAATACGAAAGGATTTTCCTCTGAGTCTTCAAGTAGGAAACCGACAAACACAGCAATGGGCTGACCCTCTGCTCAGCTCCGAGGCACCTGGAGCGCTCCTCACAGCTCCCAGCACCTTCCAACCTGCTTCCCCATCCCAGCTGCCCTCAGTGCCGCCCCAGCCCCATTCCCCACACTGGCAGGACATCTCGCGCCCCCAGACTGTGTCTGTGTCCCACTTCCCCCTGTCCCCTCCCTCCCCATCCTGTGTTCCATTCCGTCTTTCCTCTCCCACCTCCCCCAGCCCACCTGGTCCCTCAGATCCATAGACAGCCTCCTCCCTCTTGGGCATGGGGGGCCATCAGACCACCTCTGCAGAGGCTCCTGCCTGCTCTCGGTGCCCACGTCCCCTCAACACGTAGATGTGGCTTCAAACCAAACAATGACCTCTGTCCAGCTCTTGTCCTTGCCTTCACATGTGTGTAATTTATACCCACCCCCGCCTCCCAATAAATGAGCTGAGTCCTGTTGTTAAAATGAGAAGGAAGGGGAGATTAAGAGCTCAAGCAAGTAGGCAGAAGAGGACTGCCAGAAATCCTGGCTGGTGCCAGAGATTCTTATGGCCCCAAGACCTAAAGCTGAGCCTTGAGCTTCCTGGGAGCCAAGGAGAGTTTGCACATTAGCTCTCCACAGCCTGATGCTGGGCAATGAGTAGGGTCTGTCCCTAGTCCAGGCCTTGTAATCAAAGGTGCCTATGGCTGGGCAGGCTGGTCTCTAAGAGGTCCCATCAGATGCCACATCAGCCTGGGGGTGGGGCCTGGTGCCAGGAACACTTACAAGAACAGAGACACTTTCACCTCCCGCTGACTCGCCAAAGATGGTCACAGAGCCTGGGTTCCCTCCAAAGTTGGCAATGTTGTCCTGGACCCAGCGCAGCGCGGCCACCTGGTCCAAGTGACCCCAGTTCCCCTGGCTGTGTTCGTCCCCTGTGCTGTGAGTAAGAGAACAGGTTGGGGTGGGCAGCACAGATGCCATGGCAGGGCTGTCAGGACTAGAGGCAGGGCTTGGGACTCCCGGTGAGCCTTCCAGAATAGGCTGGGCTTCTACACCCCTGACACAGGGGCCTTCCCCTGCCTTCCATTCCCTTGCATTGTGCTGTTGTAGGGCTCTACATTCACTCATCTGGACACAATTTACTGAGCATCTACTACATACCCAGTGCTGTCGTAGGAGCTATAGCACATCTAAGAACAAAACAGGGAAAATTTCTGACAGTGAGCTCATAGTACAGACCACAAACAAATAAACAAATACAGAATAAAATGTCAGGTAGTGAAAGTGCTTTGAGGGAAAATAAAATGGGGTGAGGGAAAAGGCAGGGGTGGGCAGTGGGTGCTACTTCAGATCACATGACCAGGGAAGGCCTCTGGGACGCTGTGGCATTTGAGTAGAAGCCTGAATGAAAGAAGCATGTGAGCCTTGCAAATATCCAAAGACAACAATTCCAGGCAGAAGAAACAGCAAGTGCAAAGGCCGGGGCCCAGTGAGCACTGTGTGCATGTAGCAGGTGCAGCTAGAGAGGGCCCTGTGGGCCTGGGGAAGCACGTTGCATGTCATCCCAGGTAACGGGGGAAGCCACTGCAGGTTTGTGCAGAGGAATGACATGACTCAATCTATGCCTTTATGATCTCTCTGGGTGTTGTGTGCATCAGCTGCAGCACAAAAGTCACAGAGTCACAAAGTGAGTGGCCATAATAATAATCCTGCTCCCTGTCCCCACAGAGAAGCCTCTGGCTTTGAGTGCTGAATGTGCCATATTTTAAGCAGGACATGGGATGAGTGGACCCTGACACTTCTCCAGGGAGGGTGGCTCACTGGGCTCAGATGCTCCAAAAACCTCCCATCTCCAGCTCCCCATTCCTTCACCCACAAGCATTCACCCAGGTCCTTTCATGGGTCTGCCTCTCCCTTCCTTTCCCAAGAGAAGGAAGATGTGTGAACCTTTCACCACTGCGCTGCATCTAATGGCTTGAGAGAGGAACACAGAACGTGTTGGGGCAGCACAGATGAAAAGGAGATGAGTACTTCAGAGGAGGTAACATGTGGGCTGGGTCTTGCAGGATGAATAGGAGTTTGCCAGGTGTGGGCATTCCAGGCAGAGGGAAGAGCACATGCAAAAGCTCAGGAACAAGTGAACAAGTGTGGCTGGGTCATGAGAAGGTAAGGGAGGTCCGATTATGAGGAGACTGGGATGCCTTTCATAAGGAACTTAGCAAAGGTCTCCTGAGGGCTGACATGACCAGCGCTGGCTCCTAGTATCTTCACTTTGGGACCGGAGTGCAGGCAGGAGAGCCCAGAAACTTACCTGAAGAATCCCCAGATGCCCAGACGGTACTGAATGGTCACCACCACCACGTTTTCATGGGCAGAGAGGGCCAGGCCATCATAGGTGGAGGCCCCGCCCACCATGAGACCACCTCCGTGGATCCACACCATCACCTGGACAGGGAGGGACCCCCACACTGGTTATAGGACTCAGAGGTTGTCTGGTTTGATTACCTACTTCTTGGCCATGACTCAAGCAGGCCATTACCCAAAGTCCACCGGTGCCCAGAAGGGCTACAAAAAGCAATTTCTTTCCTTCCTGACCCTTCCAACTGGGGCCTAGGCTGGCACCCCATTCCACACACCCTGGTTCTCCTGCCTTTCTCCCCAGCCCCAGTGCCACCCCCCACCCCACCCCCGGGTGAGCAATGCTGAGCAATCACCATGGGGATAAGAGCGAAGGCTAAGGATGCCCAGTTCTCCCTGATACTCCCGTCACCCTCATGCTGGACCTTGCATCCAGCTGTGCGTAGGCGTATGCCAGCGCTTGCACTGCAGCTGCATCGCAGCTAACTCTTTTGCGGAGAATCACACCTGTGCGCAGGGGGTTGTCTCAGTAAGCACACACACCCAGATGGCATCTCTTCCTAATACGCCTCCTTTCTGCCAGCTCCGCTTCTCCAAACCCTACCCACCCTGCAAAGCCCAGCCTAGAATCCACTCCAGGAAATCTTCAACCACTTGACTAACATTATCTGGGGACCTGCTACGTGCTGGGGACTGTGATAAGAATTGAGGATGAGAGTGGACACAACGATTCACAAGTCATCATTCTCACATTTAAAGAGCTCACATGACAGGGAAGCAGTGGGAATGGCTAAAAGAATTATTAATATACTGAATTAATAATAACAGTTAATTTTAAAAAAATAACTTATGAACTATGTACCAAGTACTATCTAAACATTTTAAAATAAACTGTCCATAAGGCAGGTACTAATACTGTCCCATTTGACAGACAGGAAAACTGAGGCACTTAACCTGCCCAAGGGCACACAGCCCAGTGGCAGAAGCAGGACTTGCCCAGGCAGTTGGTTCCAGAGTCCAGGTGCTGAGCTGCCCAGCACGCGGCAGCCAGTGGCCACAGCGCAGCAAGTCTGCTGTTAGGGTGGGCTACGATCCTCCCTCCCCCTCTACCTGAGGTTTCACAAGTGCTTCTCTTCATACTCAGCCAGGGGCCGAGATAAGCCGGGAAGTCGGCACTGAACACGCACACCTGATGACTCCCCTTTCAAAGATACAGAGAAGTTAAGAAATTGCCCAAGTGTCTCAGCTATTCAAAGGCAGAACCAGGGTTGAAGCCCAGACCCTGCAGTTCTGGATCCTGTGTCCGTACTAGAGGTTCTTCTGTCTGCAGGCTCCCACAGCCCCTCTGATCCCCGCCTCCCTCCTGGGGAGGGGCTGAGGTGACCGTCATCTCTGAGTGACGGCTGAGCCCACGGGCTGGTCTGCGGTAACATGCTGAAGTCAGCGTGTGTCTGTGCAGCCCGGAGGGCAGGATCCCTGCAGGCAGGGGCTGCGTGGAATCGGTTTCAGGTTCCCCCTTTCCCCGACCCCCAAGTCTAACCTTGCATAGGGGGCACTGAGTACAAAGTAGAAGAATGAATGAATGAGGGAGTGAGTGAACCTTTGTCCCCACTTCCTTGTGCCTTACAAAGCCCATGTAGGGCCAACATGTCCTAAGTTCATGGACCTGCTCCCCACTCCCAGCACCGTGCCAGGGTGCTCCTGGGGCTCTGGCTGGGTGCTGACACCTTCCCCTGGCCACCCCAGGCATCGCCTCGTTTTCCAGCAGAACCTCCCCTCCCCCACCCTCCAGCCTGCTGCTGGCAGCCTGCCCCATCTCTGGCCCTTCACTTATTTGGGAAATACTGACTCACTGGGTCACCAGCCTGTGCCAAATACAATTCGGGAGAGAAATTAGCTGCATAAAATAACAGATGGTTGGCCAAAGGCAAAGGAAAGGGCTTCTGGGCTTGTCCCGGGCTCTGTCCCACACCTCTGTAACAGGATGGTGAAAGTTGTCACAGGTGGACCTTGGTGTGCTGGGGAAAGGCCACACACATGCTCAATGTCCTACTCCATGTCAAAGAACACGGATTTGAAAATCAAAGACATGAGCTCTGGTCCTGCCAGCCCTACTGTGCACCTCTGCATTCTCTCATCTGGGCCTCAGTTTCTCTAGCTGTCAAAGAAGGGCTGAGTTGTTGGCTTTTCCCTAAGACCCCTTCCAGCTCTAACACTATTGGAAATCATGTCTCAACTGCTCTGGGTATCAGAGTCTTAATCTAGTAACGAAGAGTAATCACTCTTGTCCTTCAGCGAGCATGAGAGAACTTGGGACGATTACGATGTGCGTTACAGATGGACAGCAAACTCCCCCGGTGGTTCCATGTCACCAGTGGAAACTGACATTGGAAACCTGTGTTTCCTGTGCAAACCCTGGGGCCCCTGAACAGTCCTGGCTGTGCTGCCCCCTCCCCAGCTGCCTTCGCCTCCACCCCAGCTGAGGAGGTGAATCATTGATGCATGCAGGTGTCTGAGGTGCCCTGGGGCGTGGCTGTGAGGCCAACTGGAACCTTTGGGCTGTTTTGCCCAACTTGGCCTGGGTGATTGGGCACATCCACCATTGCTCTGCTCATGAATAGGCAGCTAGACACGCCTGGGCATTGAGAGCTCGAGAAGGTAACACACCGGTACATTCCCCACCCATACCCCTCCCCACCCACACCGCCCAACTGTGCCAAAGGGCAAGACAAGAGAATAACAGGACCATTACTTCTGACCTCCCTCACCTGCTCAACTGTTCCTTTCTATTCCAATGCAATTGTCACATTCTAACATATAAAATATGCATTTACTAATTTGCATATGATTATTGCCTGTCTCACTGCACCAGACGACCCCGTGGTAATGGAACCGGCATGTCTGGGCCAGGGGTTCCCACAGCTTACCGGCAGCCTGCTTTTCTTGGTCAAGTCAGCAGGAGTGTAAATATTCAGGTACAGACAGTCTTCGGAAAACTTGAGAGGAATGTTCTCCTTTCTGTTGGTAATGAGATCGGAGACCATCTGCCCTCCCACTGGGTCTTGGGAGCACCTGGGGAGGGGAGAAAGAGGAACCCCTGAGGTTCAACCAGACCTAAGCAAGGTGTCTCCTGGGGCTGGGCCGGGCCTTGATCTGGGAGGTTCAGCCTGTAATTGGACTTGCCATTGCGAGACTCGAGACACTGGAAGTGGGAGGAGGCATCTGGGGGTCCAGGTGGGTCCCTGGGACTCGCTAAGGCCTTTAAGGCCAAGCAGAGTGAGATGGCCTTGGCACCTCTCCCCTTCCTGGGGCTTTAGGTTGCCCTGGCTCAAGGAGAGGAGGCGGAGGAGATACTGACCCTCCCTGGGAGGTGACATTTCCTGCTGTCTGTGGGCTGCGGATGGTGGGCTCAAGGGTGACCCTGTTCCTCCACCAGGTAAACATGTTCCAGTCCATGGAAGACTTCCATACACCATGAGAAGTCACTCAAGTGGCAGACATTTAGGGCCTGCAACAGGTCAGGAGTGAAACCTTTGGGGGACATCTGCATTCTAGTCCTGCCTCAGCCACTCATTTGCTGAGTAACCTTGGGTGAATTCCTTTCCGGCTCTGGGCCCCAATCTGCCAGGTGTAAGTGAGGGGAGCAATTTCTAGAAGGATCTTCCAGCTCTGACATGTCACGGTTCTACCATCAACTCATCCTCAGCAAGTTCTGTTGGTTGCCCTGATGAAAGAATTTAAAGATCCAACATAGATGAAAACTGGTAATATTTATTGAGTCTTCCAAGTGTGTCAGGCACTATTTTAAGTACTCTTTATGTACTAATGTCTTTAGGCCTCAGGTCAGCCCCATGACATTGGTTCTATTATTATCCCCACTGTACAGATGAAAAACCTGAGGCACAGAGAGGTTAGAGAACCTGCTCAGGGCCACATAGCCAGGAAGATCCACGCTATGCAGGGTTTACATTTCTGAGTACATTAGAAGCAACGTTCCCAGATCTCAATGTATCCAGGAGGTGGCATCGCAGCCCCACTATGCACATGAGGATGGAGGGACCCAGCTGCCAGAACGACACAACTGTCAAGTACAGAATCAGAGTCAGCACTAGCACTCTGGGAGGCCGAGGCGGGAGGATTGCTCAAGGTCAGGAGTTCGAGACCAGCCTGAGCAAGAGCGAGACCCCGTCTCTACTAAAAAAAATAGAAAGAAATTAACCAGACAACTAAAAATATATAGAAAAAATTACCAGGCTTGGTGGCACACACCTGTAGTCCCAGCTACTCAGGAGGCTGAGGCAGAAGGATTGTTTGAGCCCAGGAGTTTGAGGTAGCTGTGAGCTAAGCTGATGCCACGGCACTCTTGCCCAGGCAACAGAGCAAGACTGTCTCAGAAAAAAAAAAAAAAAACGGAATCAGAGTCAGCAAAGTGACTTCCTGATTTCCATTCAGGGAGATTTGCCCCAGATCACCAAGAAGAAGGGCAGAATATTCAGAAAAAAAGCAATTCAAATGTCAAAAAAGAGAGAAAGCATTCAACTTGACTAGTACTCAGATAAATGCAAACGAAAGAGCAAAACAATGTTTATTATAATTGTTTTGCCTATCCAATACCTAAAAATCATTATTTTAATATCACTAAGTATTGGCAAGAGTCCAGTGAATGGAGGTTTCTTATATCAATGGAAAGAATGTAGTTGGAACATTTCTGGAGGGAAATTTAACAAGCACTGCATACTTTTGACTCAGAAATATCATTTCTTGAAATTTTTTTTTAAATATTCTTGAATATGCATAAAGATTTAATAGAGGATGTTCACCACAGTGCTATTTGTATTATCAAAAACATCCAAAACAACTTAATGACTCCAAGTATCAAATTGGGTAAATTAATTATGATTCAATACTCAGTGTGCTGCGGCTATTCAGTGTCAGGCTGTGTTATTTAATGGCATAGAACGATGTTCATGACGAACTTATGAATGAGCAAAGAGGCATCCAAACTGTCTGTATCCATCATACTGTTTTCAAGGGAGAAAGTATGCAACAGACAAAAGACTGGGAAAACGTGATCTAAAATATTACCAGCAATTCTCCCTGAGTGGTGGAATTAACCATGACTTCAATTTTCTTACTTTTCCTTCTCTGTGCTTCCTAAATTTTCTGTAATAAGCATGTAGTACATTTGCAATAAGAAAATAAAAGGTGAATATTATTTATAAGAGAAAGGAAAAGAAAGGGAAGGAGAGAAGGCAGCCAGAGGCAGGTCCTGGAAATCCTGAGAAATGTCTTGCTGAGGACATGAATCCTTGATGCACGTAGGTGTCTGAGGTGCCCTGGGGGAAAACTGTGAGGCCAACTGGAACCTTTGGGCTATAGTCCCAACTTGGCCTGGGTGATTGGGCACATCCACCATTGCTCTGCTCGTGAATAGGCAGCTAGACACCCCTGGGTGTCGAGAGCTCGTGAAAGCAACACACCGGTACATTCCCCTTCCACACCCCTCCCCACCCACACCCCCCAACTGTGCCAAAGGGCAAGACAAGAAAATAAGAGGACAATATTACTTCTGACCTCCCTCACCTGCTCAACTGTTCCTTTTTGTTCCAATGCATTTATCACATTTTAACATATCACATTATTCATTTACTAATTTGCATATGATTATTGTCTGTCTCCCTCTGCTACAATGCAAGCCCCATGAAGCTAGGGATCTTTGTTTTGTTCATTAATGGATCCCAAAAACCTGGAACATGCCTGGCACCCAGTAGGTACTCAATAAATTTATGTGTTGAATAAAAGACTCTAGAATATTCTGAGAGTTCTGGAATGTTCTTAAGCTTCTACAGTGTTCTTAGGGATTCCAGAACAAAGTATAAGCTGATCAGGGGGTTGCTGGGACTCCATCCTGCATCACTCTGAGGCAAACATCCCATGAAAGGTGCCCAAGCCAGCCCCACCGGCTTACATGGGCGGGTAGGAGCTGGTGTTCTTCACAGAGCGCCATGGCTCTGCAGGCTGCGGCGGAGCAAACCGCAGGGATCCGAGAGGCGGCTTGGCAAAGGGGACTCCCAGGAACACGGCCACAGGCTGTGCGAATCCTTCCAGGCGGACGTACTTCCCCAGGACTTTGCCATGCACGGTGGCCACCACAGGCGGCGAGGACGGGTGACCTGCTGGACATCGAGAGGAAATGAGGACACATCGGAGGAGAAAGGCTTGATCTGGATTCCAGTGGGTTTTGCCACTTTCTAGGCGTGTGACCTTGAGGAAGTCACCTAAGCCCTCTGGGCCTCAGTTTCTCCCTATGTGCAAAAGGGGTGAGGGGTCACTGTCCTTCCCAGCTCACAGAGGGCTTAAGGAGCAAATTGGAACAGTTGGTGGAAAAGCACAGAGTGAAAAATAAATGGAAGGAGAGCTGCTGGGAAAACAGTCACTTGGTCTCCCTCTGAGAAGCCCCTGGAACATTCGTCTATTACATCCTGCACTGAGCCGCGTGCAGGGGGACAGGGTGAACAGGAGGTGGCCCCTGTTCCCAGGAGCACCGAGCCTTGCAGGGAGAATGAGCCACATACACACTCGAGCCTAAATCCGGGAAGAAAGTGGTGGTGTCCTGGGAGGGTACCTGTGAGGTGCTTCAGGAGGTACAAGAGGGGTGAGGCCATCCGACCGGTGGCACATGGAGGGGCTGGGACCTGCAGCAGCAGCAGGACTGAATGAGGGGAGATGAAAGCAGGGAGTGGTGGGAACCGGAGAGGAGAGACTGTGCTGAGGCTCCGAGACAGCAAAATGCACAGCCTGCTGGGCACGGCCAGTGGCCCGTGGGCACCAGGTGGAGGCTACGGGGAGTGGAAAATAACCCTGGGATGAGAGAGTGCGGGTCAGGGAGGGCCTAGAATGCCAGGCTGAGGGCTGGGGCTTTATTTCATAGACAAATAAGCAGCAGGAGGTGTTCTGGAGGAAAGGACATAAGCTTGAGGAGGACTCTGCCGTGGCTCAGAGCAGGACGTCCAGAGGAGAGAGACTGGGGGGCAGAGTCCCGGCTGCTCCACTCTGCAGAGCAGACAGTTCTTCCCCCCTGAGCTGACGTCCATGTCCCTGCAGCTTCCGCGTCAGTCCTGGTCCCACCTGCCATGGGACCAAGCTGACCTAATGTGATTTTCCGGGGCAGGTGGCCTTTCAGACGCTTGCTCATGCCACCCCCTCCCAGTCCTGTCTGGCCTCAGTGACCTCGATTTCTCTGAGCATCCTTCCCAGGAAATTATTTCTAGCCTTTTGTCCTCCCCATTGAGCTGCTTTGGTTACAAACAAACATTCAACTTGTCTTTCAATGTGTGGCCAGAACAGAAAAGAATAATCCAGATTTGCTCTCACAGGAGAATATCCAATGACATTAGAAACTCCTTATGCAACACCTGGTTACAAAACAGTATCCAAGTCTCATGTTATAATGGCCAGTCCTATACTGTGGACATTTAGGTTGTTTTCTACTTTTGTCATTGCCAATTAAGACAAACAACACTGAGATGAACTTCCTTGGAGGGCTGTTCATTGACGTGGCAATGGGGTGGCATTGCAGTTGACTTGTTTTCTTTGTGATTTCCAAGTTTTCTGCCCTAAACATAGATTTTATTATTAGAAGACATTTTTTATGAAGAAATACAGCAATGTCTATATGGGGTTTTGAAGGACTCGGTCCCTGACCAGATGTGGGGGGCATGGAAGGGAAGGAGATGAAAGAGCTGGCTTGTGAGGCTGGGTCCCAATTCAGACAGGTTCAGTGTAGGTGTCAGGGAGACATCCTGTCAAGAGGATCCCACAGGACGTGAGCACTTTAGAGTGGAAGGAGGTTGGGTGAGGGGCAGGGTAGGTTCATCTTCCAGAGGGTGAGGTGCACAGCATGGATGTGTGTGACTTCATCGAAGAGCCCAGTGTGAGAGAGAAGAGAAAGAACTAAAGATAAAACAGGGACAGCTACAGCCAAGACTGAGAACATCCATCAGAGTCTCAGCAGGAAAACGCCAGGCCTCACGGAAGCCCAGAAGAAGGGAGGAGGGTAAAGTCAGAGAAGAACGTACTAGGCCTGGTCTTTGTCAGCTCGATGATAACCTTCAAAGCGAAGAGGAGGTCAGAAGCCAGATTGCCAAGGGTAGAAAAGTAGGTGGAGGGGCGGGAGGCACAATCAAGAATGGGAACAACAGCAGTTTCTACTATGTTACATGTAGTGCGTACATAGTGGGCACTTGCTACGTGCCAGACAAACATTCCATTTCGTTTAAACTAATCCTCATCACCGTCTTAGCGCAGCCAGCAGCGTGTCAGTCTCATAAACTAATCCTCAAAAAAGCCTTGCTAGGTAGGCATCAGCATGCCTATTTTACACATAAGGAAACCGAGGAAGTAGAAGCAGCTTGTAAGGACTTGCTAAAGATGGAAATGGACGGCGTTGCCAGGGGTAACCAGAGGTAAAGGCATATTCCAGTCCACATTTGGTTCCTTTCTTACTCTGCCCTTACACGCAGTTCCAGGCCTCTCTCTCACAGTGTCTCCATCATAAAGACAGAACCCAGACAGGGCCTGGGCTGTCAGGGCTGATGGGGGGACCCCTGGCTCTGGATGCAGGAGCCAGAGATAGACTAGGGCGTGGTTATCCAGGTGACCCTGGGCAAGTGCATTCTGCTTTTGGAGTCTCAGCTTCTCCATCTATAAAATGGCACAGACGTAGCTCGAGGTCCCTCGCTGCCCCCTGTATTTCCCACATCTGTTACTGTCTGTACTTTCACGCTTCGCCACCTGAGGCCTTGCTGGTTCTGGAGGAACTGTCCCTCCCGGGGTCCAACCATCCCAGAGCCCACACACCAACCACCTCCTTGATAGGTTTCCACACCCTGGGCCACCATCCACCTGCCCTAGTCACCCCAGAGCCGGGTGCCAGACAACTAGGGACAGCCCCTGTGCCCCAAAGGCCCCTGAAATTACTCACAGTAGCCAGTGCTCAGCCTGCTCACCCTGCCTTGCCTCTTCCAGCAGAAATCCCAATAAAAGCCCTTGCCCACCCACCCTCCACTGCTCTGGAGTTGCCTCTTTTGCCCCACCCCCACCCCAGTGTGTGCCCCTCCTCCTGAGAACTGTGAGTAACAAACTGTCTTTTCAATGGCAATTGGCTCCTCATACACTGCTCTGACCATACCTCGAATTTTCTACCAGTACACATATAACAACACCCCTCCATTTATGCATCCCTTTCCCACACTTCCTCTGTAACAGGCACTATTCTAAGTGCTTTATAAACATCCCATGTCATCCCCACAGCAGCCCAGTGAGGTAGGTACTGTCGCCATCCCTATGTTAGAGATGGGGTTACTAAAGCACAGAAAAGCCAAGTTCCTTGCCTAGGGACGCACAGCTAGGAAGTGCTGAGCTGGGAATCAAACCCAGGCACTCTGGCTCCAGAATCCTTCCTTTTCATATTCTGCTATGTCACTCTCCAAATCTGGCCATATTTGAACTAATAATCAAGGGGAAATTAGGCTGAGCTCTCCACATTCCTGTGTGTGATGCATGAGGTTTGTCCGTCACCCTCCTGCCTGTGGCACCTGCAGTGCAGCTTTGGTCTAAGAGTGTTGTTTCTCCTACCCTGTGCCTCAGCACTGGCCAGGGCTAGCTGGTCTCCACTGCTCCAAGTCCAAGTCCAAAGGTGTGCACCTCTACAGAACCAGACCTGTGGTGCTTTTCCCTGTACACATCTTTGCCCACCTTGGCCCAGGACCAAGATTTCCAAATGTGCCCCTGATATTTGTATTTCAGAGGAACTCACCCCAGACGCAGGAAGTGGTTACAGTTGCCAGGAACAGAGCATAGAGCCACATCGTGGAAGGGCAGCAGCTCCCAGGGTCTGTGAGCTGTCCAGGTCTAGGTGCTGCGCCTTCCTATCCCAGAGCCCAAGTGCCTGCCGCTGAGCTCCCACTCCCACAGCCCAGCGATCTAATCAGAGACAACAGAGAAGCTCTCTCCACTATCAAAGATCTCCCTGGAGGTCTGTTGGGACCTCAAAGCCACTCCCATCCACAGTTCATGCTCTTTTATCTAAGTCCATTACAGATAGCCATAGACTTGTCAAACAGCTTGTTATATAAGGTTTTCCCCTTTGTGGGACTCTGACCTTAGTGCACTGGGAGCTTTCCAAAGGCAGGCACAAGCAGGCAGATGCCTTCAGGCAAGGGGGACCTTTGGTCTGCACAATGAACTTAACAATTTTTACAGCAACTCACAGCCATACTAGGGTTCAGGTGGGCAACTTAGGACACATCTCTTAGCTTCCCTGGGCTTGTATTTCATAGAGTTCAAGGCTCGTAAGTTTGGAAATGATCTTAAATTCCATCTAGTCCCCTTCTGATACCTAAAGTTGCTTTACAATGTTCTTCCCACCTGGCCCAGCCTCCTGTCACACAACTCCAGGGTCAGGGAACTCACAGCTCTCAAAGCCGGGATTTTTGGATAGAAGGTAAAAATGAACTTTATCTCTCCACAGTCCCTGGCTATAAGCATCCATCCATGTATCCACTCATTCTTTGAACATTTACCAAAATGCCTGACACTTGGCTGAGTGTTACGGGTACACAGGTAAACTCAAGACATGGTTCATCTTATCAAGGAGCTCACCATGGGTAGATAAGACAGATGTGTGTGGTGGGGGGGGTTGCAATGCATGCGAATGCAATGCAAATTAAGGGGATACAAAGTGCTCTGGGTACACCTGGGAAAGTGCCATTTACAAACTGCTGGGGACACAAGGAAGACACTCAAAGGCCTCTTTCATACGATCATCAAATGTCCAACAATATGGAATTTTTTAAATACACCCCGGTATGGCTGGTAAAGGAAATATTAATATTATGTTCTCACTAGAAGTAGTGATACACATATCTATATATCGACAAGGAAAAACAGTCACAATCTAGTGTGAAAGGGGCAAAAATAGGTGATAAAACTGTTGTTTCTGCTTTGGGAAATGGTTTGGCAGTTCCTAGAAAAGTTAAGCACAGAGTTAGCATTTGACCCAGCAATTCCACTCCTAGGTAGATTCTCAAGAAAGTTGAAAATGTGTTCATACAAGACTTGTAGTCAAATAATAATGTTATTCATAATAGCCAAAAAGTGAAAACAACCCAAATGCCCATCAACTGATGAATGCATAAATAAAATGAGGTCTATTCGCATAGTGAAATATTATTCACCTGTGAAAATAACATGTTACAAGATGGATCAAACTTGAAAACATTATGCTCAGTGAAAGAAGCTAGGCACAAAAGACTACATATTGTATGATTATTTTTTATATGAAATTTCCAGAATAGACAAGTCCATGGGGACGGAAAGTAGATTAGCGGCTGCCAGGGGCTGGGGAAGAGGGAAATGAGGGGGATGCAGGGTGACTGCTAGTGGGCATCAGGTTTCTTTTTGGGGTCGTAAAAATGTTCTGGGATTAGATGGTGGGGATGTTTGCACAACCTTATGAATATACTAAAGCAACATCTATCTACTAGCAACATATATCTTTATTTGCATAGGAAAATTCTGTAAGGTTATACATCTAATTAGTATTACAAGAACCATTTCTGGTGGTAATATTGTGAGTATTTTTACTTATTTGTACTTTCCATTTTTATTATTCATACATTCACTTAACAAATATTTATTGAATGCTTACTGGGTGGTAAACACAGTACTGAGAGTTTCGTATGCAGGATCTCCGTTCTCCAAACACCCCTGTGACATTGATACTAGGATCTCCTGAAGCTCAGTGTGGTTAAGGACCTGGTGTGAGGACATCCAGTAGGAAGAGCTGAGCACTGGACACAGCCTGTGTGTGTGGCTGCACAGCCCACACTCTTAAACCCTCTGCTTTGGTGTCAGTTTTGCCAAACAACCTTTGTTGTTGCCCCAAGCAAGGCTTGATGGCCAGCGGGGGATCTTGTGCAGCCTCTCCCTTCTGGCTTCTCCTCCCTCCGCCTGCCCCCTGCACAGTGCCCCTGCCTTCCTGCTGATCCCTCTGGGTCCTTCAGGCTGCCAGGAAGGGCGGGGAGCTGCCTGCAGTCAGGAGTTACTCAGAGGGCCAGAGGGTGACAGATGGTTAGAAACAGGAGCACTACTAGGGTTCTTGGGAGATAAATACCTCAGCATATTCTGTTCCCACAGTTTGCTCTTGCGACTAAGCTCCAGGCACCCACAGTGGGAAATGACTTCATAAAGGACCCCTGACTGGCTGTTTTCCCTTCCCCACCTCACCTTCCCTCTCCCATCACTGTTTCCTGCACTTGTGCTTGAATCCCCGTCTCAGGTTTGCTTTTGGGGAAAGGCAAAGGGTCCTGAGCCCCTTAGCCAAATGACCCATGTGGTTTGTATGGGTTGAACTGGGTCCAGCCAAAATTCATATGGGGAAGCCCTAAACCTCGGTACCTGAGAATGTGACTATATTTGGAGACAGGGACTTTAAAGAGGTGATCACATTAAAATAAGATCACTACAGTGAGCCCTAATCCAATCTGGCTGGTGTCCTAACATGAAGAGGAAATTTATACCCAGAGAGATGCCAGGGGCACGCGTGCACAGAGGGGTGACCATGTGAACATGTAGCAAGAGGGTGGCCTCCTGCAAGCCAGGGAGGAAGGGCTCAGAGGAGCCCAACCCTGTCAGCACCTTGAACTTGGACTACCAGCCTCCACAACTGTGAGAAAATTAATTTCTCTTCTTTAAATTACCCAGTCTGTGATATTTTGCTCTGGCAGCCTGAGCCAACTAGTCCATAGTTCCAACTCAATTCCTTTCTTCACGTCCAGAGGAAACTAAGGCCACAGTTCAGGAAGGATTGCCTCAGCTCACACAGCAACTCAATGGCAAAGTCAGGACCAGAAATGGAGGCTTTTGACTTCTGCCACATTGCGGATGAAATGGACGACAGCCATTTCTCTTGCTTTGACACACTGGGGAGGTGTTCTAACTGCCAACCTTATCACAGGGCAAAACACCTTGATCTTGTCCACAGTGGCCTTGCCACTTCATTGGTCCAGGGTGAGGGTGGTAGGGCAGAGGGGTTAGAAAAGGCCAGAGGAGGCAGCAGGTCCCTGGAGAGCTGTGTTCTGTTTCTGCATGTCATTTGGCAAGCTTGGGCAGACCAATGCTAACATCAGGAAGGATTGGGCAACCAGCAGCCATAAAGCATGTGCCAATCGCAGAGAGGTCCATGGGTTCTTGCCCAAGGCCATAGGTTGTAACTGAAATGAAGCTTCTGGAAACCCACATTCAAAAAGGGATACTCATTAGCACTCAATCTAGCCATGTGGCAGGCTGGTGAGGAGGCTCTGTGGTGGGGGTGGGGACTTGGCGACAGCACTAGAATCAGTCCCCAGAGGTAATTGACCTGGGCTAGGGTTCCTTCCTCCCTTAGTTTTATTGAAAAAAACACCAGCCTGCCACATGGCTAGATTGAGTGCTAATGAGTATGGGCCAGATTTCACCCTTGGGCTGTGGTTTGCTGACCCCTGATCTAGACTATGATGACTTTGCCCTCCTTAAGTCATGATTTCTAAAGTCGCCATCGGTGTTGATAGCAGTTAGCGGGATGGAGGAGGAGTGATTTATAGGTTGGAGGTGCATTTGCTCCCCCTTTGAAAGATTTATGTAGATTTCTAAAAGAAAATTCAGAATATGGAGTAGCTCCTGAATGGGGAGATGTTGTTAAGCAATCTGTGAGTATTTCACAAATACTAACTCATATATCATTTAAAAAATTAGATGCCATTCAGTTATATCTTAGATTGAGTTTTACGTTAAGAATTAATAAAGTATTCCATGAACCAGAAAATCATGGGAGAATTACATGAAAGTAGCATAGTTTGCTCGTCCTTTTCCTGGACTCTGTGGTTCCCAATCTGCAGGTGTTACTGCTGTTCTGAGGCAGGTGATCTTTCCCTCTTTTAAGTATCTTTTTCCGCTTGGCTCTATCTCCCTTATTCCCAAAGTGACAGTCGATAAATTCATGTGAAGCATCTCATTTTAACCTTCACCTTTCACCTCCCCTATCCTTTCTTTATTGTTCTTTCCAATGAGAAGGGGGCCACTTCTTTGGTCTTCTAGAACAAGTGCTGATAGGAAACATGTAAGGGTTATGGAAGACCCATGAAAAAATTTCTTTGGACCTTATGTTTTCTAGAACTATTCTACAAACTTATGTCTCACAATATGGAGGAAGGCTAACAGCCTCTTTCTACTCTCTTATCCTATGATAAAATGGAAAGTGGAAGAGCTATATCAATACAGAATCAATTTACAAATAATTACCTACATTTAGTAGGTAACAAAACCTACAAAACTTGCAGTCACTGCAAGTAACTGCAGGGCTGATGGGAATGCCTGATGGCCTTTCCTCTGGAGGAGAAGCTAAAAACGTGGCTGCTATGTTCCCCATGCTACTATCAGGAATGGCTGGGTTACCAAATCTGTTGGGCATGGGAGGACTCCTGACACAGCCTACAGAATCTGGGATAGAAGAGAAAAAGGGAAATGACTCTAAGGAGCTAGAAGGAAAAAAAGAAAGGACAGAGAGCCAAAGTTCAGAGCATGGTGGAGAAAACTCTGTGTCGAGTTCTCCTTCGACATCCTCTACTGCTGCATTAAATACAGCTGCAGCTGCCAACCCGTTAGCTCTTAACCCACTATTACTATCTAACATACTTTACCCAGGGATGCTTCTCACTCCAGGCCTTAATCTTCATATTCCAACTTTGTCCCAGTCCAATACTTTTGATGTACAGAAAAACAAAAACAGCGACTTAGGCTCATCTAAGTCTGTAGAAGTAAAGGAAGAAGATTCCAGAGTTAGAGATCAGGAAGACAAAGTGGGTACTGAACCAAGTCCTCTCAGTGAAAACAGCACAGATGAGGGTTCAGAGAAAGCTGATGCTTCATCAGGCTCTGATAGTACATCATCATCATCCGAGGATTCAGATTCTAGTGATGAAGACTGATTCCCAGACTCTGCATTAAATTATGAACTCATTTTGGATTTTTTCTTTAATTATTAATTGTAAATACCCCAGTGTTGAGTGCATCAATAACTTACTGACCGAACATTTCAGTTGTTTAGAAGTGCAAACTGCTTTCAGAGACGTTTTGCATGTAATATTTCTTAAGATTCATAAGTTTCTGAACTCGTATGTACTATCAAATACATAAAGGTGTAAAATTACAACAAAAGGCATTATAATTTTGTTGGGGGTTAATTTTATGAAAATTATGCTCAATAAGAGTTGTATATTTAATATATTTGCAGTGAACACAAAATACTTTATGCATATTACTGATTTAATTTGAATATAGTTTTACAGCCTCCTTGACACCTATAATTTACAGATCAAAACTCAGCAACAATTTGGGCAGCTAATGAATGTCATGAAAGCTGTAGAATCTACATCACCATCCATTGCTTTAATTACATGAAAATGCTCTAGTGTTGTGATGCACTGCTGATGTTTCCAATTCAGGTACAAGTATGTTTTAAAGAAGAAATAAGTTTCCCAATCAGCCAATTTAACTGGCTACCTGTTACCTCAGCTGAGTTAGTTTAGGAAGTTTACATTCGTTTCTAATTCTGTCCTTGTTTTCAGGGGTTTTTTAAACACGTCCTATATATCATGTTAATCTGGCAAGAAATATGACTTGCTTTTTGCTGAGCTTAACTTGGATATCAGTAAAATTAAGTCATAAAATAATCCTGACTTTGGCACCCTATAGACATACTTAGTTTTAACTTTTCAAAGTTTGGCCCCTTATTAGAAATAATTATGTCTCAGATGAGTAATGTCTGTTTCCAGGGTTCAGAAAAAGCAAACTCATGAAATGCCACTGAAAAGAACTTTCAACACAGCATGCTTCATGTAAAACAAATTGTTTGCTTTATTTGTGTAGATTTCTATTTGTGTTTTACGTCATGGAAATATTCCAAAATTAACAAATAGTGGTAAAGTAATATGCAGATCGTCTAAATTCATTTTGAGTTTCTAGGTATAAGCAGACTGAATGTTGCCCAGAATCAGTGTTGGGTTATCAGTTTATATTAAATATACTGAGTTGCCCATTTTGAAATGCACTTTGAATAATCTCAAAAAGATGTACAAGTTATACCTGTTAACCACAAAAATGAAGCCTAAGGCTTCTGGTCAATTTCTTAAAACCCTTTACCATGTAAAATTTGTCTGCTAATTGATTTGTAATACAATTTCTCCTGCTAAAGCTGCTATTATTCTGACACGGTAGAGGTCCAGGTTCACCTTCGTATACATTTAAAACAATTAGAACTGAATTAGACATAAAAATATTTACATTCTATGGAGAGATAAATGTTAGCATTTTTGTGGTACTCAAATAAGTCAGTGGTAACTTTTGCAAGGGGATAAATTTAGGGGGAAAAAGCACCCTGATTCTCTCCTACGGAAAAAATAACTTCAGTACGTTTTGACAGAACTGTTGCTTTGCCACAAATTAAGCAGTTGTATTAGGTTTTCCAAGACCTTTATCAGTAAATTATGTTTCTGTATGTAAAATAACTAATCCCTTATTAGAGTTATATGTGTTCACAAAATTATATAACTTCCATTGGGATTGTATTGATTTTGTATTTTCCCAAAATAGTACTTTGAATTGATAGTCCTTTATGCAGTGTCTTAGCAGTAGTCACTATAATGCCCATCCAGGAGAAGTGGGTAGCAATTCTTCATCATGGAAATGATATATTACATATTTAGTATCTTCCCTTTGCAGTATTGCACTTTTGTTTAGAATACACCTATGAGATAGCCAATGTTTTTCAAACACAGTTAAGTTAGTTTGCCAGTGGAGTATTTCAATATCATCCATATTTCTCTTCTTCCCTTTAGTTCTACCCACATAATCTTTATTCCTTTCTTTCCCCGATTAAAAAGAAAAAGGCAAAAAATCTCTAGATCTTGTCACTAAAATCTAATTTATGTCAAAGTTATGAGATAAGCCATTTTCCTAATTATGGTCAAATGAATTTGGTTAACATCCTAGTAATTCTCTTTCTATGTAATAAGGCAATTACAGTTCTCAAAGCATTAAGGCTAATATTAACCTTAAACATTCTCTTAGGTTTCAAGACACTTCTATTTAGTATTGATTGGGGAAAAATCCAGTTATCAGCTAAGGAAAAAACATGCAAATATGGTTGTGTAAAGTTAAAGGTTATAAGGAAAAAAAATCAGTAGAATTACATAATACAAAAGTTGCAGTTGAAAGGATATTCACGTATGTGTTGGTAGTTACTAAAAGAATTATAGCTGTTATTGCCTTGTATTTATAGACCTTGCTTCAGGTTTCATGATTCAAGTCTTAGTGCAATTTTTCTTTTGGGCATTTGCAATATTTACCAGTTGTGTTTTGTGTAGTCTGAATTTGCTTTCTGTAGTTGAGCAAACATTTTAAAAAGTCATTTGTAATTTATTAAATTACTTTCTATGATGTTCTATAGAGCAAATGGAAGTTTAATTATTTTTATTAAAGATATTCTTTGACTACCCAGGATGCCAGCCTCTGTACATGACAATACTTTTTAAATTGAATTTGATGTATAATTTATCTTCAGTTATGAAAGAAACCATAGTCATAAATCTTTAAAGGGAAAGTATACTTTGGAAGAATTTTTAAAAGACAGAAATTGACCATAATCATAATTATTTTTTTAGTGATTAGCCATTCTTTATTATCTGTTATCATGTTTACCAGTTTTGCTTAAATTATTATTTTATAGTAAGAAAGCTACAACACAGTCAAATATCAAGGGCATTTAACATTGAGTCTGACCTTGGCTAAAATCTCCCTCTGCCACTAGCAGTTGCTTCAGTTTTCCTCGCATGTGTAAATTAAATAACTTCTTGTGAAGTTGTGATTTTTTTCTAGAATAAGTGTTTAACATATGCAAGTTACCAACCATGTCTACTTTAAACACCCACTTGATAAAAATGAATAAAACAAGGTAAAATGTCCTATCAGCTTAGTAGGGAGTATACTTTTTGTCTGCAGGGAAAAAATCATGAGACTAAGTCAATAAACATGGTAATTATGTCACAGCACCAATTTAGAAAGTATGTCGTGTAGATTAACAGATTTTGAAGGATGATGGATCCAGCATCTGACTCCATGCGTGATAGAACTTGCTTGCATCTTCAACTTCACCCCTTTAATTTACTTTAGTCAAAGTACAAGCCTAAACCTCTTCCATTCTATAAAATTTTTTCCTAACCAAGTCCACAGTTTGCTATTAGTTTTTGTCTTCTATTCTATCTCCATTTTCTTCACTTTCCATTCATTCACTCAACCAATTTATTTCAGTATTTATACTATGTCTCTAAAACATCCCTCATTTTGCTAAGTGAATAAACTTTCATCAATCTTAACGGAGTTTCCCTGCTGTAACATCTGGTACTGTTGACCACCTAATCCTTAAGTCTATTCTTTTGGATGTCCTGGCCTTCCCTCCTCTCTCTCCTTCCTAGGTAGTGCATCACTTCACATGTGGACATACCGACTTCCAACAAATAGCTGTACCTCCTTGGAATTTTGGACAGTACTAACTACCCCCAAATAAACATATTGTCCCATACAGCATCAGCCTTTCCTCTGTATTTGATATTAAAATAGAAAATATCTACAGACACCAAGGCTACCAACACTAAAGAGTTTTTAAATCCCTCACGTCTCAAATCTGCTATCTACTGAAATCTCACAATTTTCTCCTTGAGTAACATCATATTTACATCATAAAAATGTCAGTAACACTAACTTGAATATTGTACAGACTCGATTTTTCTCTTCCTTAAAACCCTAAAATGACATCACCAATTTATCTGTGTGCCAAGGTAAGTATTTCAAACATTTCAGAGATGGAAAAAGCTTTTAAAAGGCACTGGTTCTAATCTCCTCCACAATACTGAATCATGTTACTACCATACTGGACTCAGCTTCCCTATTAAATGGCTCAAATACTGCATACTTTCCAGGGCTGCTGTGAAGATTAAATAAGATGACAAAGTCTGGCACATAGGATATACAGGGTGGCAATGCCAATTTAATGGCATATATTGCCAATGTCTGGCATATAGAAAACATACAATAAATGCTAGTTGAATTTGAGAAAGTGGTGTCACTTCCCACAAAATTGAAGGAATCAACTCACTTTATTTCATTCACCAATCAAAATTCAAACTCACTGGTCATTTCCCATCATTCACCTAGCGTAGCCACTTTAACTTTACATCTTTAACTCTACCTAAATGGTGTAAAGGACATTTGCTCATTTTATACTGAAGATAGCAAGGTATAAAAATGTGGAGGCCATTTCAAAAATAAGCAACAAGTGCTGCTACCAAGCAAAGGACAACAAATGTAGCCCCGAGGGCAAATACATCAAAACTAAGCATAAAGACAGAGTAATTTCCCTAACCAAGAACACTTTATTTTTTTACTTTTTTTTTTTTTTTCTGAGACAGAGTCTTGTTCTGTTGACCAGGCTAGAGTGCCCTGGCGTCAGCCTAGCTCACAGCAACCTCAAACTCCTGGGCTCAAGCGATCCTCCTGCCTCAGCCTCCTGAGCAGCTGGGAATACAGGCATGCGCCACCATGCCCGGCTAATTTTTCTATATATATTTTTAGTTGGCCAGATAATTTCTTTCTATTTTTAGTAGAGACGGGTCTCGCTCTTGCTCAGGCTGGTCTCGAACTCCTGACCTCGAGCGATCCTCCCTCCTCAGCCTCCCAGAGTGCTAGGATAAGAGGCCTGAGCCACCGCACCCAGCCCACAATATAGTCTTAAATGTTGCCAATTTTTTGTTTTGATTTAATTTCATTGTCGACCCATTGATATTGGTGGTTGCAAAATATAGAAAATGCTTCATGTTGGAATTCAAATTCTTAAACCCCAATCTTTACCCCATGCCATAAAGTAAATATTATTTTATTAAGTTTACTTCTGGACCTTTAAAAAATCCAGAAAGACTCAGAGACATACCTAACCTCTAAGAAGTATATTTTGGAAATCAATAATTATTTTTCCCTTGGTGTTAAGAATTTTTCCTAACTCATTGCCATTATTGGTAGTGATTTTTATAAACACTAAAGAAAATAGTTTATTCTCTAATTACAAACATAAAGTAGTGGAGTCGTATCATATACCCACTGGAACACATTCAACTATTCAGCTCTTGTTTAGAAAATCTTTTTTTTCTGTTTTGTACAACATAGCATATAAACACAAGCCAACTACTTCATCTAGTACTCACCCAGAACAGGAACAGTAATCCATTCCAGTGCTGGAAGAAGAATTGCCTATGTTAGACGTTTCTGAGAGAAGGCATACTGTGTATAGATGATGTATTCTGTATTTTGTGAGCTTATAAGGAAAAGGTGATTTTTGACTACACATAATCACCCTATACAGTGAATTTAGAATTTAATCTCTATATAAATGCAGTTTCGGTACATAAGCTATTCATTTTAAAATGCAGAAAAGCATATACTTAAATTATCCATAAACCCAATCAGAGATAAACACTGTTGATACATATACATCCAGTCTTTTGTATATCTGTGTTACATACATGTAGTGGGTTAGATAATATCTTCCAAAAACTCATGTCAACCCAGAACCTCAGAATGTGACTTTATTTTGGAAATAGAGTCTTTCAGATATAAGTAGTTAAGTTGTGGTCATACTGGATTAGGGTGGGCCCTAAATCCAATGACTAGTGTCCTTATGAGAGGAGGAGAAGATACACAAACACTGGCAAGAAGGCCATGTGACAAAGGAGGCAGAGATTGGAGTGATACAGCTGCAAGTAAGGAGCACCAAGGATTGCCAGCAACCACCAGAAGCTAGGACAGAGGCTATTTCTATTTCATAGCCTCCAGAATGAACCAACTCTGCCAATAGCTTGATTTTGGATTTTTGGCCTGAAATGTGGGGCAATAAATTTCTGTTGTTTTAAGTCACCTAGTTTGTGGTCATTTGTTATGGCAGCCCTAGGAAACTAATACAATATGTTTTTATAGTAAATCAGCATTATTATGATATATAATATTTAGTGTATTGCCCTTAATATACTGACCTTTATCCTTTGTCAAATAATCCTGCAGTGTGATTTTTAATACATAGTATTAGCTCATACAGATGTAATTTATTTGTGTGCTTAAAAATGTGATTTGGGGCCGGGCGCGATGACTCATGCCTGTAATCCTAGCACTCTGGGAGGCCGAGGCGGGTGGATCACTCGAGGTCAGGAGTTCGAGACCAGCCTGAGCAAGAGCCAGACCCCATCTCTACTAAAAATAGAAAGAAATTATATGGACAACTAAAAATATATACAGAAAAATTAGCTGGGCATGGTGGCGCATGCCTGTAGTCCCAGCTGCTTCCGAGGCTGAGGCAGGAGGATTGCTCGAGCCCAGGAGTTTGAGGTTGCTGTGAGCTAGGCTGACGCCACGGCACTCTAGCCCCAGCAACAGAGCGACAGAGTCTCAAAAAACAAAAAAAGCAATAAAGTTAAACCAAGTGGTTGGTTGAAGATAGTACAAATATGTCACAGTGAATGTAAATTTGCTGTATAGAAAAAAGAATTACTGCATTTTAAAAATCCAATAATTATTTGAAAGGCTCACATAAAATTAAAATGTAGGAAAGAACTAGAAATTAGGATATTTGCTCTTAGGCAGACAGGCCCTTGCTATTATCCCTAATTTTTAGGTAAGTACTTCCAGGCGATGAGGAAGTGTTATTTCTGGGAACAGCTTTTATACTAAACATTCACACATCAATGTTTCTTGGACATATGTACTTAAAATGTGGAGAAGGCCCTTTATTTCAGCCCAAGTGAGACTACAAGATCTCATTTTCTTTTTCTTTTTTTTTTTTTAAGAGATGACTTCTGGCCTTTTGGCCCCCGTGGACTACATTTCCCAGCAGGCCGTGCTCACAACTACGGGTGCCTGCATGAGGCCCGGCGGGTTGGCGGCGGCGCAGTCGCGGTGCTGGCGGCCGACGGGCGGGCCCTTCGCGGTTTGAATGGCTGCGGGCCCGGGCCCACACTTCATGTGAGGACCGGCTGCCCGGTGTGCGCTATGCCGTCCGGAGGTGACCAGTCGCCGCCGGCCCCGCCTCCCCCTCCGGCGGCGGCAGCTTCGGATAAGGAGGAGGAGGACGACCGCCAGGCGGAGGACGCCGCGCAGCCTGCCGAGTCGCCGACGCCTCAGATCCAGCAGCGGTTCGACGAGCTGTGCAGCCGCCTCAACATGGACGAGGCGGCGCGGGCCGAGGCCTGGGGCAGCTACCGGAGCATAAGCGAGAGCTACACGCTGGAGGTGCGCTAGAGGGAGGAGAGGGGGGCTTTCCGGGCCTAGTCGGCGTGCCGGCCGCGGGAATGGGGCGCCTTCCCGCCCAGGGTGGGGCGCCCTCAGGGACCCTCCAGCTGGCTCCGGGGTCCCAGCCTGGAGAGGGTGGAAATCCTCTCTGCGCTGCGCAGTCCTGGAAACCAGGCGTTTAAAAGGCTCTTAGCAGCGCGGAAGGTGAACCCGGTCTCGCTGCTCTCCCCTCTCGGGTTCAGAATGGGGGACACCTCTTGCCCTAAAGTAGCGCAGCGAGGCTTGAGATTATGCTGGGGTCACGGTTAGAAAACGGGTCTTTGCGACTCATTTGATTCCCCTCCCACCTGGTTAGTAGAATGCACAGGTGTAGTTGGTCAAGACCGTACGTAGAAGGGGCGGGAACTTGCCCATTTTTGCACAGCGATTAACCGGATTTTAGCGCCTGAGTCTCCAGGCTTCTCTCTTCTTTGCCTACTGTACCAAATTGCCTGTGCCCAGGTATTGTGTCGGTTTGAACAAACGCGCTGTTAAGTTTCGGGCTGTGTCTATGTGTGTGTAAACAAATTAAGACTAATCTTCCCAGGCAGATGAAATGCGCTTTCTGCCTACCCGGATATAGACGCCCTAGGAATCAGGACTGTAACTGCCTTGAGGACCTTTTGGTCACCCTAGACGTTGCCAGGACTCCTGTTGTTGCCGTGATCCCAGAATGTTATGTCCCTTTCTTCTGACGGGATTTGCAAATGAAAAAAAATGGCCATTCTAGCCAGTGACTGTCAACTCTGTAGGCACCTCCCCTCCGTGGGCCAATGGGAAGTGACACGGAAGTCCGGATTGTTTACCAGCTGTGCATGTGTGTGTGGCATTTAAACTTGAGGCCATTTGATTTTCTCAAGTAGTTTTATATAAACATTAATAGTTTGTAGAATAGGCTCAGGACGTGAAGGCCTAACCAAGGTATTATTTAAATAGAATGTGGTGTTTTTGCCTGTGTGTCATCCTGCTAAGGTTTTTTAAATTTATAGTTGCTTTCATAGAATTTTAATTCAATTACTAGTTCTCTCTCCCTGTTGTTGTATCTGCAGAGAAAAGGTAGTGTATGGTGGCTTTAGAACCTGACAGACGTGGGTGACTTTAACCAATTTACTTATCAGTTTTGTGAAATGTAAGCTGGAGATATTTGCACCTACCTCACAGAGCTGTTCTGAAGGTTGAATAAGGTGATATGTTGTTCTGGGCACATAAAGTGCTCAAATGGACAGTGCTTTCAAGATTTCTAAGCTCTTTCATATGCTTACGTGATCCCGCTGAGTAGGCCACGTCCCTGTTCATCTCTCAGTGCTTTCCTGTATTTAGGGAAAGTGAAGGACTCTTTTTTGGTGAAGGGCATAAGTGCCTCCAAACAAGCTCTTCCTTTATTCTCAGGATGATCTTGTAAATAAGACAGAACAAGCATTTTCACCGTACAGCTGAGGTATTTCAACTCATAGAGGTTAAGCTGTGTAAAGTCTAGTGTTATATAAGCAAGTGACACAGAATAGATGGTTACTAAATTATTTTGGAAAATATGTTTGGTTATTCCATCTTTTTGATTACTGATTTTAGTCTCAGCTTTTTAGCCCAGTTTACCCGATAAATAGCTCGATGATCTGAGGTGGAGCTGAGGTGGTGATGCTAGTGCTGGGGAGCAGCTGCAAATACAGACTATCAGTAGCAGACAGGTTTGACTGCACAGAGACCATAATAAATCAATTGCTTGCAGACTCATATCAAAACCCTACCAGTCAGTGGCAAGTGACAATTGAGCTGTATCTGGTGGCAGGCTCTACAGTGGCAAGTGAGTTGATGTACTTCAATTGTACAGGTGCATCTGTGGTAGGCTTTAAGTCAGAATCTGACACTCATTTTAGCCCGTGTGTGGCCCGTCCATTATTTTATTTACTACTTCCATCTGTGCCTCTTTCCCCCGCTGTGCACCACGCACTTGTCTCAGTCACAGTTTTGGTAAGCCCACAAGGTAACCCTAGCAACGATGAGTAACAAACGAATGTTGATGGAGAGCTTCCTTGAAAAGGGGGAAAGACCCAGTGATGAGACAGCAGGAGACTCTAAGACTGCCAGTAAAATGAAAGTTGCATTTAAAAGAAAATACTAAGAGTCCTACTTAAATTGCAGGTTCATTGCAACAGGTGATTCACATTCTCCAAGCCCACTTTGTATAATATGTGGCAACTGGCTAGCCAGTGAAGCCAGGAAAACTTCAAAACTGCTTTGCCACATGGAGACCAAGCACCCTGCACTAAAAGACAAGCCTTGGGAGTTTTTCAGAGGAAACAAACATGAACACAGAGAACAGAAGCAATTGTTGAAGGCCACCACTTCATCAACTTTATCAAATGTGTCTGTACTGAGAGCATGATCCTTAGTGGCTAACCCCATTGCTAAAGCTAAGAAGCCCTTTACTGTTGGTGAAGAGTTGATCCTGCCTGCTGCTAAGGACATTGGCCGTGAACTTTTAGGAAAGGGTGCAGTTCAAAAGGTGGCACGTGTTCCTCTTTCGGCTAGCACCATAACTTCACGAAATAGCAGAGGACATTGAGGCCCAATCGTTAGAGAGGATTAATGAGTCACCATGGTACACAATCCAGGTTGACAAGTCTACCACTGTTGACAAGGCAACAATGCTTGTTTCTGTGCAATATATTTTTCAGGAGGATGTGTATGAGGATATGTGCACTTTTGTTGCCAACCAGTACCACAGCTGCAGAACTATTCAAGTCTTTGAATAATTACATATCAGGAGAACTGAATGGGTCATTTTGTGTCAATATATGCATGGATGGAGCAGCTGCCATGACTGGATGGCTTTCTGGTTTCACTACTTGAGTCAAGGAGGTCACTTCTGAATGTGAGCCTCACACTGTATCATCCATAGAGAAATGCTGGCCAACTGAAAAATGTCACCTGAACTAAACAACGTTTTGCAGGATGTGATTCAGATTATCAACTATATTAAAGTACATGCCCTTAACTTATGTCTGTTCACGTAGCTCTGTGAGGAGATGGACACAGAGCACACACATCTACTCTTAGAAGTGAGATGACTCTCTAAAGGTAGCTCACTAGCCAGGGTTTTTGAGTTATGAGAGCCACTCTAGAGATTTCTTTTAGAAAAACAGTCACCACCGGCAGCACATTTCAGTGACACAGAATGGGTCGCAAAACTTGCTTACTTGTGTGACATATTCAACCTACTCAGCAAACTCAATCTGTCACTTCAGGGGAGAATGACAATTGTGTTCAAGTCGGCAGATAAAGTAGCTGCATTCAAAGATAAACTGGAATTATGAGGGTGACGAGTGAACACTGGGATTTTTGACATGGTTCAAACATTATCAGAGGTTTTGAAAGAGGCTGAGCCAGGGCCTTCTTTCTCCCAGCTGGTGCATGATCACCTATCTCAGCTTTCAAAAGAGTTTGAGCATTAATTCCCAACGACAAAGACCCCAGAACTAGGAAAGAATGGATCCATGACCCATTTGTGAATAAGCCAGGTGAATAGATTTACTCCGTGCTAGAAGAGGATCAACTGCTTGAGATAGCAAATGACGGTGGCCTTAAAAATATGAGACAACTTTAAATCTCCATACGTTCTGGATTACAGTCAGGGCGGAATATCCTGAGATTGCCACAAAAGCACTGAAAAGCCTGTTTCCATTTCCAACATCCTGTCTTTGTGAAGCAGGGTTTTCTGCAGTGACAGCAACCAAACGAGGTTACAGAGTAGACTGGACATAAGCAACACACTTCGGGTGTCACTGTCTCCCATCACCCCCAGATGGGACTGTCTAGATGCAGGAAAACAAGCTCAGGGCTCCCACTGATTCTGTGTTATGGTGAGTTGTATGATTATTTCATTATATATTACAAGGCAGTAATAATAGAAATAAAGTGCACAATAAATGTAATGCACTTCAGTCATCCCCAAACCATCCCCCATACCCTCTCCCCCATCCGTGGAAAAATTGTCTTCTATGAAACCAGTCCATGGTGCCAAAAAGATTGGAGACCGCTGTGATAATGGATCCACAATGGTCCATAAGGTTACAAAAATAAGTTTGATTTATTCATGTATATGTTTTGATTATGTGTAAAATTAGCAGGATGTATATTCAAGCTTAATTTTGCATTTATTTCTCTATTGTAGATTTTGAGCAAGATTAAAAATACATAAACAACAATATTGTTTCAGTTACTATGGCTATATAACAAATTACCCTAAAATTTAGTGTCATATAACAACAATGTAGATTGCTCGCAGACTTAGTGGGTCTGGAATTCTGACAGGGCATAGTCTGGATGTCATGTTTCTGTTTCGGAGTGACTGGTGCTTCACCTGAAGACTTGAGCAGCTAGGGACTGACACAGCTGGGGCTCCATGGGCATTTCTCTCTCTATGTGACTAACCTCCATGAGGTCTCTCCAGTATGGTGTTTCAGGGTATCTGGACCCTTTACATATTGGTTCAGGACTTCCAAGACACATGTCCTGGGAGAGAGTGCCAGGTGGAATCTGTATTGCCTTTTATTATCTTTGACATTACATAGCATCACGTCCACCTGTGTTATGGTTGAGCCAGTTATTCAATGTGAGGGCAAACTGACCGTTTGCCCAGGTTCAAGGTGAGGGGACACAGATCCCTACCTTTCAGTGGAAGAATGTCAGGGTCACATAAGAAGAACACATGGGACAGGGCCATCATTGGAAAATAGTTTCCTACAAACATAGAAACAACACGTTGAATTTAAACTTAAGAATTTTTTGTATTGACATATATGTAGCTCGTTAACTAAAAATCAATTTTCTTTTCTTTTACAGGGAAATGATCTTCATTGGTTAACATGTGCATGATACGTGGCTTGCAGAAAATCTGTTCCAACCATGAGCAAAAGGACAGTTGAAGGAAACTTTGTATCCTTAACTAGAATCCTGCGGTGTTCAGAGCAGAGGTAACTATGTTAAAGTTTGAAAAGTACAGTATGACTAATATAACTGCTCATAAATCAGGGATAGTAAGAATTCTCTTTGTACCCCATTTTCTGAGCATTTGTACCTGTGGAATGCTGAATTTAGAAGCTGGGTCATGGCTTTCCTTTACTACATCAATTTTTGTATCCATTTTATTTTACTCCTTTGGTGAAAATATTTAAATTTTAACATATTAGGCACTTGTATGAAAGAGTTTACTTCTAAAGGTTATGATTCATAGTGTAATAGTGGGAGAAATTTAAATAAGTCTATTGAGAAGCTTTAGGAGACACTCTAGGTTGAAAGGGTAAATAAAATATTATGTATTATAGTATTAGAACTACATGCACAGGACTCGGGTCATAATATATACAGAACGTGTAAATATTTCCTAGTTTCCTGTTTGTGGGCTAAGTGACACTATTATAATCAATCAGAAAGGGTCAAATAATGTTTAAAAGAAGAGGCAGAAGTTGCTTTATTTATCTGTTGTATAATTGAATTGATTATACTTATTTGTGTCTTCTGGATGAATTTTCCTTTATGACTTATTACAGATGAATGGAAAAAGGATGGTTGGCATTTTGGGGGGAATTAACACTGTCAAAATTTTTGGACCTAACGGTTAAAAAAAATCACCTGCTATTAAAATAATAGGACATATAATATTTTAACTATAGTGTATTTGTTAACCTTAATTCCATCCTGAGGTATATTTAGGCCTAAGAACAAAAGGCATTGCATAGAGAGTTAAATGCCTGGACTGTGAACATGCAGAAATAGACTTATTAATAAATAGGATGCAAAAGTGCAATTATTACGAAGAAGAAAACTAGAGGCAGAGTAACCTAGTAGAGTGTCAGAGAACTTCAGAAGTGAAGGTCAAATTATGAAATCTTCATGATAAACTATAATAAACTAAACTTACCTAACATTTTAATGCCAATAATACAATCCTGCATTTTGGTTTTATTTCCCTTTCAAAAACTCATTTTTTTATGTTTAGATTTTTACTTGTGGGTTCAGATTATTTACTTTTTCGGCCATAATGGACTAAGTGGGTTATGGGAGCAGATTGGGAGAAGATACTTACAATGCATAAAATTGACCAAGGATCAGTATCCAGAATTATATAAAGAACTATGAACAAATAGTTAATCAACAAAAATGAGGAACCGATATGACTTCACAAAGGCCAAAACTCACATAGGTAATAGATACAGGGAAAGATGTTCAATGATACTAGTATTCAAAGTAAAAACAAGACAATGTTTCATTCTCATCAGATTGGGGAAATTTGGAATCTGATAGTACCAAGTTAGGTCTTTATGCAGGGAAATAGGAACACTCTATATTGCTGGCATACATTTATGAGAATATAAATTGGCGTAACTACTTTAGTGGGAACTTTGGCAGTACCTAGTAAAATGGAAGGTGTACATTCTCTGACTCCTCCTTGGGATAGTTCCTAAAGAAACTCCTGCAACGTGTACAAGGATATGTTGATTATAGCATTTTTTGTTACCATGAAAAATTAGAAACAGCCTAAATTTCCATTGGTTGGGGAGTGAATGCAAAAGGTCATGGTATATTCATATGAAGGAATGTTTTAGCAGTTTAAAATGAATTAATTAGATCTTATGTATCAACATTAATGAATCTCAAAAACATTATTGAGTAAAAACAAGTTGCAGAATGTTACAGTATGATACCATTTATGTAACTATTTAACTGCTTATGGGTACATATATATATTTGTAGTAAGTATGAATACATACGCAGGATTAAGACTAGCTTTGGAATGTGGTTATCTGGGGAAGAAAGGTAGGGAATGGGATTAGGGAGGAGTACACATGGGAATTTTGGCTATTTCTGTAGTGTTTTTATTTTTTAAAGAAATCTGAAGCAAACATGAAATGTATTCAGTATGTTAATGTTTGTTAAATCTGCCAGTTGGACATATGAATGTCGATTATGTTATTCTTGCTAATTTTGCTTGTATTTTAAAATATTTCATAATTTTTAAAAAAAATCTTAGGTAATCTAAAAAAAAAAAAAGTAGGATCAGAGGAATAAACCAACCTGTAGAGATTAATCTATTCAGAGACATAATTGTGATTTTATTTCACTGTCTAAAAGTAATTTAATGAGATAATTCTGATTTACTTTTAGTTATTTATATTTATATACTTTACCTTTATGTCACTTAAGAAAATATCTCATTTTTTATTTTTAATATTGGCTTAATTGAATTTTTTAATAAGATGGAGAAGTGGGAAGACATGGCAAATCTACCCCCACATTTCAGAGAACATACTGAGAGATTAGAAAGAAACTTCACTGTTTCTGTTGTAATTTTTAAGAAATATGAACCCCTTTTTCAGGATATCTTTAAATATCCTCAAGAGGAGCAACCTCATCAACAAAGAGGAAGAAAACAGCGGTATGTTTTTGTTTGTTACTTGGTAATACACATTTGTCTGTGCTACAGTTTTGATCTCTCAGTTTATTTTGCTAGTCTTAAAAAAGAAGTGTGATCTCATAAATAATCTTTTTCACCAATAGTTTTCTTTTAATGATTTATTTATTTATTTATTTATTTTGCTTTTCATCATGTTAGTTATGAATAGGTTGGCTTTCATATTGCAAAACGTATGGGGTCTTTGTTTACATAAACTTTCTCTTTTCACTTAAGCAACCAAAAATGTGACTGCGCAAGTCAGATGTAGGGACTTTCACCAATTAGCTACCCTGGGTATAGACCACTAAACATAGGAAATATCTGACTGTGTCTAGGAGTCTTAAAACATATGGCCTTGCTAATGTCATCAAAAGAGCTATTGTTATTTTATTTTCCACCTTACCTATCTTGACCTCAAAAAACTTTAAAAATTCTTTGAATTTTCTTTTTTTCTGAGATAAGCTCTTTCCCTGGGTCCCAGCTATTTCCTATCAATATTTTGTTGGGGCAGAACTTCTTGCATATTTTCCATGGGAAGCTGAATCTATTATAGGATCACTCCCTCTAACTGTGGGTTTTATTTCACACCTAATTTACGGTCACTTGGGATGTCTTTTTTTTTTAATTCTTCTGTTGTCTCATGACTTTTTTTTTCTCTCCCAAAGGCGACAACCCTGTACTGTGTCAGAAATTTTCCATTTTTTTGGGTGCTTTTTATATATGCAAAAGGTAAGAAAACAATATTATTTATCTAGATATTATTTAAATTTTCAGGCCGGGCGCGGTGGCTCACGCCTGTAATCCTAGCACTCTGGGAGGCCGAGGCGGGTGGATCGCTCGAGGTCAGGAGTTCGAGACCAGCAAGAGCGAGACCCCGTCTCTACTAAAAATAGAAAGAAATTATATGGACAACTAAAATATATATATACAAAAAATTAGCCGGGCATGGTGGTGCATGCCTGTAGTCCCAGCTACTCGGGAGGCTGAGGCAGTAGGATCGCTTAAGCCCAGGAGTTTGAGGTTGCTGTGAGCTAGGCTGACGCCACGGCACTCACTCTAGCCCGGGCAACAGAGTGAGACTCTGTCTCAAAAAAAAAAATAAAAAAATAAAAAAATAAATAAATTTTCAGGTATTAATTTTGTCAACCTATAGTTTCTGACTTAAAATTTTCTGAAGTGTTTTAATCCCAGATTCTTTAAGTATCACCTTTTCATAAGAGGGTATTTTGAATTTCTTTATAACATCCAATTCTTCTGTTTTTAAATGGAAAATCCATCAGTTTTGTTCTTAGACAACATCTTTTCCACCTAAAGCTATTCTGAATTAGGAACTGAGAACCCCTTATTCTGTATATGCTTGTATTTTGAGCTATATTTTTCATGAGACATGTTTACTAAATTGAGTGGGAATGACCAACCTCAGAGTAGTTCAGATTTATTTTTGCATCTTTTTCAGACAAATATACTTAATCATATGCCTTTAGATACTATTTATTTTCTCTCTCTTTCTTCTCATTTAATCTGCCCAAGGTCTGTATTCAGTGAAATACATCCCTGTTATGTTTTGTCCTTTTTATATTTCTATGTAGAAATAATTTTAATAATCTAAAGAAAAGAAAGTACAGTTACATTAGTTACATAGCTTTCTTCTATAGGCTATGTGGCATGCCTTTGCCACTGAGATAGCCCAATAAAATGCAGAGTTAAAGACAAAGAATCATAGAGCTGAAGGAGTTTCATAAATATAAGAGATTCTCATTATTAGATCAACCAGCTCAACTTACTGCTACCTGTGGGCGATGTGGTGAATGCTGCTGGCTGCTGTTGATTCTCCTGCATGTGTACAAGACGTCTTTCCCTCTCAGCGTAGGTGCTGCTTTGTATACAGTGAAGAAGTTGGCTGCAAGAAACCTTCTAAGTCAGAGAGCACCTTCTGAATGCAGTTAATCTACCCAGATTGTTTTATTGACTTAAAAAAATTATAGAATGGATTTCTGTGAAACAAAATAAAGGTCTGAGGTCTATTGCTGTTTAGAACATGAAGAAAGCATATAGAATTCTTTTTGTATATAATGAATTTCTGTGCTTTTCTGTATCTTATGAAACTTGAATAGTCCACTGCACAGAAAATAATTTGAGTAACTTTTCTCAATTCTCTCGAGGGTAATATTAATATATAACTATTACCATTCTAGATCTTACTAATTTATAACCTACAATGGGTACCTTAGAAAATTAAGGCTTACTTCTCTAGTGAAATCCTGATTGAGAATGTCTACTAAAAAATGAGTAATACTGGACTGAAAGAAAGGGTATAATACTGTATAAAATTCGTAACTTTGCTTTAAGACAGAGTCTTGCTCTGTCACTTTGGGTAGAGTACAGTGGTGTCATCATAGCTCACTGTCACCTTAAACTCCTGGGCTCTAGTGATCCTCCTGCCTCAGCCTCCCATGTAGCTGGGACCACAAGCATGTACCACCACATCTGGCTGATGTTTCTACTTTTTTCTAGAGATGGGGTCTTGCTCTTGCTCAGGCTGGTCTCAAATTCCTGGCCTCAAGCAGTCTTCCCAACCCAGCCCCAAAGTGCTAGGATTACAGGTGTGAGCCACTGCACCCACCCAAAATCATAGTTTTTTAAAAAGCAAAATGGATATATGTCTAAGTGACTAAATGTGGCATAGCAATGTGATGCTCTATAATTACAAAAAAATCACAGATTTGTGAACTCATACATTATAGAAATGTATACAGCAAAACACCTATGGAGGAGCTTGTTAAAAATAGAAATACTCAGCCCTTACCCAAATAGTCATCAGTCTCAGCCAGCTAAGTGAAATTGGCAAGATATATAGTGTTTGTTTTCTCTGTTAAGGGTGGTGTTCAGATTTTTCCAGGTAAACTGCTGAACTCATCTGAGATTTTTTGACTTAATACTGAGCTATGTGCATTAGCATTTTAAAGTTTTTATATTAATATCTATTTTTTTCCCCCACCATAGAAACTGAGAGAAATTAACAGTATGATATGAACAGTAGAAACTCCAACTGAAAAGAGAGGGATTGTTTTGGAAGATGAAAGTGAATCACCTGCAAAAAGAATTTGCCCGGAAAATCATTCTGCCTTATTACGCCATCTCCAAGATGTAGCTAATGACCAAGGTTCCCACTGAGGTTAGTCTCTTGTATTGAAATTGTCTTTCCACAAACTGTTTAATAGCATCATTTAATGCATCTAAATTATGGAGCTCTTTTCCTTAATCCAGCCAGTCAATTACAACCTGTTAGTAACGTGAAGGGACATTTTTGTGAGAAATTGGATTGACTGCTTCTAGTATCCATAGGATATTTTCATTCATCCCATCTGCCTTTTTCCCTGCCAATTCAGTGCTTACCATCAAGGCTGCTTAGAATCCAGAGTTGGATTTTTATCTCTTTGGCAAAGCTTTTACAAGTACTACTGACGACAAAGTGTTCTCTCATATGAGTGTAAGAGGTCTCTGTTGACATGCTCCAACAGAGGGACTATATTTCAAATTCATCCCTACCTGTTTTCTGGTCAGCTCTAGTCCTCATGCAAAACAAAAATTAGGTATTTTGTCCTAAAACACTTGGTAGCAGTGTGAGATTTCTGCATTCCTAAAACAGAACAAAGGAGAGCACACCCAGATTTGGAGGTCCCAGGCCATTAGCCCAGGTCTCCTGTTCCCTTTGTGCACTTCTTCCCTTTCCCCATTAGGTATGATGCAGTGCTTGATTGTTCGGTTGTGCAATGTCTGAATGAACCTGTATAAGTGGTGGCACTTTAGGGCTGTAAAACGCATGATTTTGTAACCCAGATTTTGTTGTTTATTTGTGATAGCACTTTCTACACGGTGAACTTTATTAAGTACAAAACCTCCAGGCTAAACATCCAATATTTTCGTTAATGCTTTGCACTTTTTTTAAACTGTTAAAGCCCCCATAGCCACTTTCTGGGCATGTGTTTTAAATTCTCCGGTGGTTTGTTGTTATGTAGGAATCAGCTGGCTAAGTAAAGATTTCAATCAAGTTAAACTGAGGGGATTAATATGAAAAATTATGACCTCTTCCTTTAGGAGGTAGTTACCTAAAAGACATGTGTCCATTAAGTTGATATATTTTAAAATATTTTTGGGTGTATTTCTCACAGTTTAAAAAAATAGGTTGGTGAATTTAGGTTTTTATTAGTGCATAGTACCATTTATACAAATTAGAAGATGTTATTTAACAGCCATTGAAAAATCTATATACCTTTATTAATGACTTGGTCCAGCAGTTTTAAAGTTGCATAAATAATCTTATTAGGGAGAAAATTCAATTATAAATTGAATCAGTATAAACAAAGTTACTGGGTAACTTCATATTGCTCTGAAAGAAATATGAAACTTACACTGTTCAATTAGAATAGTGTTCTGCAAAAATATTTATAAGACCTCTGAAGATACTGCTACTGTAATTTTATGTGAAGATAAGTGTATTTTTCAATACAGCATTTATAAATTAGTCTTTGTGCAGTTATATTGAGAAAAGGGTATTTAATTTTCTGTATAAATGACAAAGAACAATCATTTATTGATTTATTTTGTCTCTACTAAACACATTGGACATTCATCATTTAAATGTCTGACTTCATTAACATCTTCCACTGAAAAGTGCTGAGTTATGGAACCTGTTTTGTCCATACCTCTCTTCTCTACTTCCTAATATGTACAGCTGAAACCACTGATTTAAAAACTATTAAATAGTGTTGAATTCTGTCCACTTTATTAGTTTAAATGAATGCAACTTACCTTTAGCATTATATTCAGAAAAATATGTAAGCCTCAAGGTCCCCAATAATTTGGAGTACTGAGCTAGGTAACCACCCTAAGACACTTCTGACAGAAGTAATGTATTACTCAGAGAGAGGTTTCTAAAACCTGCTGTTAGAACCTACGCATACATGGAAAACACTGATCGTCAGTCATTATTCCCAGTTTTACTCCTCCGGCAGTCCTTTGCCGTTGGTCAGCTGTAACCAGGCCAGAGTCCGGCAGGAAAGTGCATGGTGCACCAGATTCACCATCTCTTAAGTTGCCGCTGTTTTCCCTTCTTTACTGAAGGGTTGTACTGAACCAGGCTTTACCCATGACAGGCCAGCAACATGAACACTTTTATTGTGCTGTTCTTCAGGCTTCTTCTAGGTACAAACACAGACATTTAAAAAAATGATGAGATTTCAGCACTGTACAAACTTGTTTCCCAAAAAGTTATTCTATAATGAGCATTCTCTGATGAAGACATTATAGAACAGAAACAGTGAGTTAGCCATTTCAAAATGGTTACCTGCTTGCTTTCTGAGTCAGCATCTTCTCTCTGGCTTCATCATGTACGGAAGGATTCCATGGAGAAAAGCTTAAGGGAGAGAAAATATTAAACTGTGTTTGGCTTACTAAATGTATATAAACATCTGTTTTCAATAATTAAGCCAATCTCCCTAACTTAAGGAGTAATCTTTAAATAATCAGTTGTCAACGTGTATGTCTTAGACATTATCTAATTGATTTTTGTCACATAATAACTATCCCATATATGTGGATGATCTCATTTAAGCCCCACCCCTGAAGTACTATTATTTAAAAATTAAAAAATCAAGGCACAGTAAAGCTAACAAGTACAAAAGTCAGCCAGTCCATCTGCTGAGTCCAAGCTCTTAACAACTATACTCCTCTGCCTTCCGTAAGATCCCAAAGTTGAAATGACCAAATCTGGAGTCGCTTTTCTCATGTATTAGGGCAAAACAAACTCAAGCAACCAAGTTTGTTTTGCTGAAATCCGGTGGAATGACCACAGCTGAATTCGTTCCCCGATTCTAGACTCAAGTATCTCTCTTAGTCTGTCACGAATTTTGTACTTTCCTGAGAAAAACTTCTGTTGGCGAAGCATTAGATGACAGGTTGAGTTGTTCCACAGGCATTTATCTTAGAATTACTTCTCTAATTTTTTTTTTTTTTTTTTTTTTTTTTTGGAGACAGAGTCTTGCTCTGTTGCCCAGGTTAGAGTGCCATGGCGTCAACCTAGCTCACAGCAACCTCAAACTCCTGGGCTCAAGTGATCCTTCTGCCTCTGCCTCCCGAGTAGGTCGGACTACAGGCATGTGCCACCATGCCCGGGAAATTTTTCTATATATATATATATATATATATATATTTTTTTTTTAGCTGTCCATATAATTTCTTTCTATTTTTAGTAGAGACAGGGTCTTGCTCTTACTCAGGCTGGTCTCAGCAAACAGGGATAATTGGACTTCCTCTTTTCCAGTGTGGATGCCTTTTCTTCTTTTTTCTCTTGATCTGGCAAGGACTTCTAGTACTATATCGAATGAAGTGATGAAAGTGGGAATCCTTTCTTGTAGGAAATGCTTTCAACTTTTCCCCATTAAGTAGGAGGTTAGCTGTGGGTTTGTCATCTATGGCCTTTAGATTGTAAAAGCTCATTTCAGAACGTAGGGGCTTGAAGGTTTCTCTCCTACTGTTTCCCCACATCCAGGAGTTGCTCCCAGCTCTCAGCCAGTCTCCGGCCCTGCAAGCTACCTTCAGTCTTCTCCTTACTTTTGGTGCTTCCCATGGCTTCTCTGGTGAATCCTAGCATTCTCCCCTCCAGGCAGCAGGTTCAAAATTTAAGTATCTACTTACTATTCTGGCTCCTCTCTGTGGAAGAAGCACAGGATACCTGCATCTGGTCGGCTATCTTGATCCCTTCCTTAGACACCAATTTTTAAGACCAGGTACAAACATTTAAGTTTCTTAACTGAATATAACATATACACAACAAAGCATACAGGTATACATACATACATATGTACATTTATGCAAAATATATATCTGTAAATTTCACTAACTGATCATACTTGCATCATTAGCACCCAGATCAAGAAATAATTTTACAGCACCCAGACCCTGCCTACTACCCGCTTCCTGCCTGTCTCTCACATGGTAACCACTAGCCTGACTTCTAGCAGCATAGAGTGGGTTGTCCAGGTTTTGTATTTTTTTCTAAGCAGAATCATGTACTCTTTTTTTTTTTTTTTTGAGACGGAGTCTCACGCTTGCCCAGGCTAGAGTGCTGTGGCGTCAGCCTAGCTCACAGCAACCTCAAACTGCTGGGCTCAAGCAATCCTCCTGCTTCAGCCTCCCGAGTAGCTGGGACTATAGGCATGCGCCACGTTGCCCAGCTAATTTTTTCTGTATATATTTTTAGTTGTCCATATAATTCCTTTCTATTTTTAGTAGAGACGGGGTCTCGCTCTTGCTCAGGCTGGTCTCGAACTACTGACCTCGAGCGATCCACCCGCCACGGCCTCCTAGAGTGCTAGGATTACAGGCGTGAGCCACTGCGCCCGGCCAGAATCATGTACTTTTGCAACTGACTTCCTTCTTTCAACATTATGTTTGTGTGATTCATATGGATTGTTGTATGTGGTTGTGGTTTGTTCATTGTAATTTTTGTATACTCATTCATTGTGGGAATATGCCATAGTTTATCCATTCTACAGTTGTTGGGCATTTGGAGAGTGCATTACTCTGCTCAGGCTGAGATAACAAAATACCCTAGACTAGGTGGCTTAAAGAACAGAAATTTATTTTTGCATACTTTTGGAGGCTAAAATTTCAAGATCAAGGTGTCAGACAATTTGATTCCTGTTGAGGGCTCTCTTCCTGGTATGTAGGCAGCTACCTTCTCACTGTTTTCTACATGGCCTTTCTTCACTGCTCAGAGAGAGAAAGCTCCAATGTTTCTTCTTATAAGGACACCAATTCTACTTGATTAGCACCCTACCCTTATGACCTATTTAACATTAATTACCTCCATAAAGGTCCTATCTCCAAATGTAGTTGCTTCAGGGGTTGGGACTTCAACACAGGAATTTTTAGAGAGGATATGATTCAGTCCATTATAGTTTTTAGTTTTAGATTATTATAAATGTTGTTACCTTGAGTATTCTAGAACATATTTGCTAATGACTACATGCATGCATTTCTTTTTTTTTTTTTTTTTTTTTTTTTGAGACAGAGTCTCACTCTGTTGCCCAGGCTAGAGTGAGTGCCGTGGCGTCAGCCTAGCTCACAGCAACCTCAAACTCCTGAGCTCAAGCGATCCTCCTGTCTCAGCCTCCCGAGTAGCTGGGACTACAGGCATGCGCCACCATGCCCGGCTAATTTTTTTTTTCTATATATATTTTTAGCTGTTCATATAATTTCTTTCTATTTTTAGTAGAGGTGGGGTCTCGCTCTTGCTCAGGCTGGTCTCGAACTCCTGAGCTCAAACGATCCGCCCACCTCGGCCTCCCAGAGTGCTAGGATTACAGGCGTGAGCCACCGCGCCCGGCCCATGCATGCATTTCTTTTGAATGTATATCTAAGAGGGTGCTGGGCCATTGGGGTTGTGGGTGTGAACTCTAGTACACACTCCCAAAAGTTTTCCAAAGTAATTATATGCACCTGCTCTCCTATGAGCAGGAAGAGTTGCTCCATACTGTTGTCAGTGCTTGGTGTGATGGTTAATGTTAGGTGTCAGTGTGACTGGACAGAGAGATGCCTATCCAGTGGTGTTCTCGTGAAGTGTAGTTTCTGGGTGTGTCTGTGCGAGTGTTTCCGGAGGGGATTGGCGTGTGAGTCAGTGGGCTGGGAGAGGAATTTGTGCTTTAATGTGGCCATCACCATCCAATTGGCTGGGGGGCGGGGGGGTGGCCAGTTGGTCAGAAGAGGGGGGCTTCATTTGCTCTGCTTTCCCTGTCCCTTCTCCAGTGGGATGCCTTTTTCTCCTCCCACTCTTTAACGTTGGACTCTAGGTTCTTTGGCTTATGGACTCTGGGACTTACACCAGCAGCCTCCCAGGCACTCTCAGGCCTTTGGCCTCAGACTGGGTGCTGCACTGTTAGCTTCCTTAGTTCTGTGGCTTTTGGACTTGGAATGAGCTACACCATTGCCTTCTCTAGTCCTCTAGCTTACAGATGGTGTGTCGTGGGACTTCTCTGTCCCTGTGATCATGTGAGCCAATTCCCCTAATAAATCCACTCTCGTATATCCCATTGTTTCTGTCTCTCCAGAGAACCCTGAGTAATGCACTTGGTACTTTTAGAAAGACTGGTACACCTTGATTCTTATTCATTACTGTGTAATTCTTTCATTAGTTTTATTGTATGTGACAATGGATTTGCAAAAGTACATTTCTGAAAACAAGTTCCTCAATGGGAAAAATGGACCATTGATGGTCAGTTGGTAGTATGAGGGCAGGGACAATCCTGTCTCTCATCACGACCCCTAGTTTGGCGTCCAGGCATTGACTTCATCAAGAGTCCTTGTTACTGCAGCCACTTCCCTGAGCTTCAGGGAGCTTCCTCTTTTTGACACTCAGATCTCTGGACAGAAATCACATAATGTTGACACCTGCCAAGATCTTTCTGATACTCTGTTGTAATTAGGTGGTCAGAGACCCAGGGTCAGTCCAGTGCTACGACTGACAGAGGCAGAGAGCCTGTGGGATGCTTTATCCTGGGAGTGGATCTCAACGGGGAGAGCTGCACTCCCCATGAGCTTAAATGGGGGACACCTGCATCCTCACTTTCACAGGAGCCTAGTACCTGTAAATCAGAGAGTCTTTTCTGTCTCCACTCTGCATTTGTATTTGCTTGGATGAGTCCTCCACTCTGTGCATTGACTTTCAGGTTCCCTGCTCTAAAAGCAATTCTCATTGCTCTGTCGAATTTCCAGGTTCCAAAATGCTGTCCTCTCCTCTTCCATTATGTGTTCATGTGGTTTTGTATCTTTAAAAACTTTATTTTTCTGTCATTTTGAACAATTTGGGGAGGAAATGAACATTGACTGACTTTTTCTCACCAGAAGTAATGAACTGCTATTTTTACATAAATTTTTTTTTTTTTTTTTTTTTTTGAGACAGAGTCTCTCTCTGTTGCCCAGGCTAGAGTGCCATGGCATCAGCCTAGCTCACAGCAACCTCAAACTCCTGGGCTCAAACAATCCTTCTGCCTCAGCCTCCCAAGTAGCTGGGACTACAGGCATGCGCCACCATGCCCAGCTAATTTTTTCTATATATTTTTAGTTGTCCAGCTAATTTCTTTGTATTTTTAGTAGAGACGGGGTCTCGCTCTTGTTCAGGCTGGTCTCCAACTCCTGAGTTCAAGCGATCCACCCACCTCGGCCTCCCACAGTGCTAGGATTACAGGCGTGAGCCACCTCGCCCAGCCAACATAAATATTTAACAACAGTATTTTTCTACATTGTTGACAGCTACATTGCATCCCATGGTACAAATACTGACTAAATTATTTAACCATTTACTATTGTTTGTCAATCAAATTATATCACATTTTTTGCTATTGTCAGCCGCAATGAGGTGAGCATCTGATACATCTATCTTTGGGCTCATTCAGAATTATTTCTAGAAAACAGTGTTTAAAAATATAGTTTTCATTGTTATTTAGGCATGGCAAGGACGACACATCAGGAGATGACTGCCACTGAAAAGGTAGTTATTACTCAGAGATCCAGGACAAGGGGACACTCCATGTCATGGGGAGGGAGCCACATGGGGACGCATTGGGTTCAGTTGGAAGGTGGTGGGTGTGGAGTGAGGGCAAGAGCAGTTTCTGTGGTTTCTGTGGGAAGGAGGAGGTGAGGCAGGGCATGCAGGGTTAAGATCGGCCAGTTTGAATAATTTCACTGGGCTCCCGGGCACAGGGGCTGCTCCAGCTGATACCTGCAGGGGGTGATTAGGGCGGCAGGTGTGGTCCAGCCTAGGAGAGCCCCGCAGGAGGCAGTTGGGGGTGCGGGCTCTGGATGGGTCAGTTTGTATACGTAAGACACACTGTCGGGCAAGTGGTTTACTATCTCTGGAAGTTATCTAAGCCTGGGAGGGGCAGGCCCTCTAGAGTTAGCAAGGCCCCAGATGTCAAAGCATCAGAATAGAGAAAATAAAGAACACGGTTCATACAAACAGCTAGGACAGAGGATATGCTCCTTTTAAGTGTTATGATCGATTTTGCCAAATTGACGCTAAGAAAGCTTGAACTAATTCTCTCTCACTTCAGTGGTCAAAATTCCTAGTTTCCCATACTCTTCCCATTCCTTGGCACTACCACTAAAAGAGTAGTGCTAAAAATTCTTGTCAATCCAATAGGCGCAATGTGACTATCCGGTTTGAATTTGCATGTCTTGGTGCGCATGCTCTTGGTCTTTGAAAATGACATTTTGTGTGTGTATAGCATGAAGACCCCTTGGACCCTGAAGGGGCATGGAAAGGGACTGAGGACTGGCTCATCCTCCCCGACCCCTGTACCCACCCTGATGTGCTCCTGGCCTCTGCCCAGAGAAGGAAAAATAGGGAAAGACCAGACAATGCTTGTGGGTGTCTCAGAAGGGCCACAACTTCCCCAGCTGCCCACCAGCCCTCAAGGCGTTCAGATTTCATCCCTCCTGTGACCTTCTAACGAGAGAAGACAAGGCCAGCGTCAGAGATCCTGGGATCTGGGCAAAGCTGAGTGCACTCCAGCTTTTTGGAGAAGCTTATGTGATTTATTTTTGCTGAGTCCTGTGTGAACCCAAAGGGCCAAGGTTTCACACGCAGAGGACTTAACTGTCTTTGAAAAGGAGACCTCACCCTCCACCCTCCCGATGAGTGTTAAGGAAGTTCCCATCCAACTAACCCTGCTGGTCCCTCCAAATGGCTTGTTTGCTTCTGCCAGCTTCTACTTTCGGAAACGCCCTCATCATCTGTCATTCCTAGGATTAAAGCCTGTCAGTGGCTCCCCATTGTTCCGGGATGAAGTCTGTTCCCTTTAGATTGCTTTCATGCTCTCTGTCCTTTATTCACACTCCCAGTAAAATTGGCTCACCAGGAATCCCCCAAACCTATCTTGCACCACTGCTAATGTCTTCTCTACTTCTCCAAATCCTGCCTATCTCATAATGCCCAGTACCCATTAGGGACATGCCACAGACAGTTCTGGGCATTAATGCATATGAACACCAATAATTGTCAGGGCAAGAAAACACAAAACACCTCTCTATGCTGAGGCCACTCTATTCACCCAGATGTTCATAATGTAGTCTATAGTTTGATATTTGTGAGCCCTTTCTAGATTATAATTAAATCTTTTCTGGATCTAAATGTTTACATGTCTTTCTGAATCATCCTTTTTCCTTTTTCATTCTTAAAAGGATAAAGGAAGGCTTTGTAGAGTATTCCTAGCAAACCAGGGACTGGATTTACAATCAGGTTCTTATGATTTCAATCAAAGAAACAGCAAAGCTCAAAGTTTATCAAAGTGTGATACACTTATTTCTGGAGTTAAGCAAGATCATATTAGATGGTGTTCAAACTTTAAAGCATTTATATGAGGGTTATGTATTTATTTTGCTATATAATAGAAAAAAATACCTAATATTAAATCCATTAGTTAATGGATATTATTTGTGGCGGAGGGTGCTGGCAGTCTAATAAAATCATCCCACCCTCCTCCCAGCTTTCTTTGCAATTACAGTGATCATGTGACTGACTGAGTTCTTAGGAATGGACCCTGGGTGGGAGTGAGGAGAGCCACCTCCAGGCCTGGCCCATGGAAACTGCCGTGGTCCCTCCTCCCCACTCCTCCCCAGTCCAGCTGACTGCAATCAACACCCATGGTGACTTTAGAAACCATCAGGGCAAAGCCATCATAGTCTAGATCAGGTGTCGACAAACTACAGCCCAAGGGCGAAATCTGGCCCATAGTCTCTTTTTAAAACTAAAGTTTTATTGCAGCACAGCCACAGCCCATGTAGTGGCTACCATCACTACAACAGAATTGAGTAGTTGCCACAGATACTTTATGGTCTACAAAACCTCAAATATTTATTACATGGTCCTCTATAGGAAAAATTTTGCCAACACCCTAGTCTAAATCTCCAAATGACCATATGGGGGACAGCTACCTGTTGATCTCAACAACACTCTAGTACTTTACATTAAAAAAAATAAGCCATTGAAATTCAGGTCCTATTTGTTTATTTTCACTCATACATTCTTACCCAGCCATCCTAGAATGATTGCCTAATGTAGATGGCCTGAATGTCAGTTGATTGCACATTGAAGATGACCACTTATGTCCCTGGGAAGTACTGCTCTCCCCTCTGGACCCACCTCCAGGCCAACATTTCCCCCAGATGCTCTGACTCGGTCAATCCTGTGATTGGATTGACCCCAGGGAGTCTGACCCCCTAATGACTACACAGCATCAAGAGCCTTGGAAGGTGTCAACATAAGGTAATTTCTGCCCCATGATCTGAATGTTGAAAGGAAGACGTTCCCTGAAGCTCATGGAAAGGGCTGCAATGATGATGATTGTTGTCAAAGCCAGTGTCTTGTCACCTAACTGGTGGTCATGATGGTGGTCAAGGTTGTCACTGCCTTTATATCAGTAATTGATCATCAAAGGTTCACCTTTCTCATTGAGTGACGTCTTTTTGGTCATACACTCTTATAAACCAGATGTGTTATTACTTACAATTTCATTGGTTACTTTATTTTTTACTGTCATTTTAATTTTAAAAAGTACAATGGCACATTTTTTCATGCTTACCTTTATTTCATGGCAAGTTCTACAAGTCTTCCATTCATGGAAATGATATAAAATCTCTGTTTTGAGTGAGTGTGTTAAAGTAAAAAACAGTTAATCCATTTGAAGACATCTAATAATAGTACAGTTGGTGAGCTGCTATGGCAAAAATGTGGTAACAGTATGCGAATAACTGAGGTTCCAGAAACGCTGCTTATGTCTAGGCTGCATTGGAATGTGTCGTAGAATTCCAGATTCCTAGAGTGGGGAATGGTGCATAGGACAGCACCTCACCCAGAGCCACCCCTCTCCCCTAACCCCTCTCTTTCCAGATATGACCCCAAATGTCACCTGGTGGGTTCCCGGCCTGCTGGTCTCCCAGTGCAGCTTCTCCACCATGAAGTCTACACCTGATTAACGCCGTGTTGGCTAGGCAAAGCTGAGTGAAGGGCCCAGGTGGACATGGGCTTGCTCTGCCCCATGCCTGCTCTAGTATGTGCTCTGCATGTATCTGTTGAGTAAACTGGTGGAGGTGGAGCCCCAGAGGTGCCACTCTCCCAGGTCCTACAGAGTTGCTTAGGAGTTAAGGCCAGTTCCCAGGGTTTTACTCTCCACATCATTCACCTCCTGCCCTAAGGGAAGGGCAATGACCCTAATCAACTGCCACTTAAACAAGAGATGCACTGCTTACTGTTAAAGTAATGCAGGGAAATTATATACTTTAAAAAAACGAGTTGTGGCGTGAGGCTTAACAGACGCCAGCCATCACATCCGCAGAGTCATTTTGAGCAGGCATGGGATACAGAGGCTGCACCCGAGTGCAGGGAAGGACGAGGAGTGGCCACCTCTATGCAGAATTGTCTGGTGTCACAGGGCGGGTATGTGACTAAACAGTGGATTAGGAGAATAATTCCTCCTTATCTTCAGTATTTTGCTAACACAGCACCTCAAAGTCTTCATAGGCCAAGAGACAGGACTGCTTCCCAGGTTATGAAGGCCAGCTGGCTAGGGCACAAGGCCGGGTGGTCAACAGGTGTGCGTGTGTGCACTGCACCACATGACTGGAACCTTGGTGTCTAATGAGGACCACCCAGACTGTCCCACGTGGATAGAGATGGTGTAATTTTCATTAGGGTGCTGTTTATAATCTTTGTTTCTCTTTTGCGTGAAAGTAAGGGAGGAAGGAACCCTAGCCCAGGTCAAGCTTTGTAGAGTCAGTCACCTCTGGGTACTGATTCTAATGCTGTCACCAAATCCCTAGCCCCACCACAGGGCCCAGCCTGTTACCAGCCTGCTACATGGCCAGATTAGTGCTGATGAGTGTCCCTTTTTGAATCTGCATCTCTAGAAGCTTCAATTCACCTACAGCCTACAGCCCTGAGCAGCAACCCATGGACCTCTCTGGGATTGTCACGTGCTTTATGGCTGCTGGTTGCCCAGTCCTTCCTGGTGTCAGTATTGGTCTGCCCAAGCTTGCCAAATGACAGGCAAACAGGACACAGGTACCTGCCGCCTCCCTCCTCTGGCCTTTTCTAACCCTCCCGCCCTACCACCCTCACGCTGGGATAGTGAACTGACAAGACCACCATGGACAAGATCAGGGTGTTTTGCCCTGTGATAAGGTTGGCAGTTAGAACACCTCCCCAGTGTGTCAAAGCAAGAGATATGGCTGTCGTCCATTTCATCCGCAATGTGGCAGAAGTCAAAAGCCTCCATTTCTGGTCCTGACTTTGCCATTGAGTTGCTGTGTGAGCTGGGGCAACTCTTCCTGAACTGTGAGCCTTAGTTTCCTCTGGACTTGAAGAAAGGAACTGGGTTGGGACTATGGATTAGCTGGCTCAGGTTGCCAGAGCAAAATATCACAGACTGGATGACTTAAAGAAGAGAAATTAATTTTCTCATAGTTCTGGAGGCTGGGAGTCCAAGTTCAAGGTGCTGACAGGGTTAAGTTCTTCTGAGCCCTTCCTCCCTGGCTTGCAGGAGGCCACCCTCTTGCTGAGCGTTCACATGGTCACCCTCCTGTGCCCATGTACCCCTGGCATCTCTCTGAGTACAAATTTCCTCTTCATGTTAGGATACCAGTCAGATTGGATTAGGGCCCACTCTAGTGATCTTATTTAAATGAGATCCCCTCTTTAAAGTTCCTGTTTCCAAATATAGTCACATTCTTAGGTATTGAGGTTTAGGGCTTCCCCATATGAATTTTGGCTGGACCCAGCTCAACCCATAACAGACCACATGGGTCATTTGGCTAAGGGATTCAAGACCCTTTGTCTTTCCCCAGAAGCAAACCTGAGACAGGGATTCAAGCACAAGTGCAGGAAACAGTGATGGGAGAGGGAAGGTGAGGTGGGGAAGGGAAAACAGCCAGGGAAGGGAAAACAGCCAGTCAAGGGTCGTTTATGAAGTCATTTCCCACTGTGGGTGCCTGGAGCTTAGTCTCAAGAGGAAACTGTGGGAACAGAATGTAGATTTCAAAGTCATTCCACAGGAGGGTTGAGGGGGCTGAGGTATTTCTCTCCCAAGAACCCTAGTGCTCCTGTTTGCAACCATCTGTTGCCCTCTGAGTAGCCCCACGCTGCCACCCTTCCTGGCAGCCTGGAGGACCCAAGGGATCAGCAGGGAGGCAGGGGCAGTGAGCAGGGGGGAGGCAGAGGAGAAGCCAGAAGAGACAGGCTCCATGAGGTCCCCCCAGGCCATCAAGCATGTGCTGGGGCAACAACAAAATAGATTTCTCAAAATGTCTGGACACAAAAGCAGAGTGCTTAAGAGTATGGGCTGTGCAGCCACGCAGGCTGTGTCCGGTCCTCAGCTCTTCTTATTTCATGTGTGATCTTGGGCCAGGTCCTTCACCACACTGAGCTTCGGGAGATGCTAGTATTAATTTCACAGGGCAGTTCTGAGAACTGAGATCCTGCGTACAAAACTCTCAGCCCCGTGCTTGCCACCCAGTTAAGCTCGCAGGGAGTAATTGTCAAGTGAATGTATGAATGAATAAATACGGAAAACGCAAATAAGTAAAAACACCCACAGTATTACGGCCAGGAAATGGTTATTGTGATGCTAATTAGACATATAACCTTATGAAATTTTCCTATGCAAATAAAAATGTTACTACTAAAATGGGATTATATTATACCTAACTGGATTTTAAAAAATGTTTCTTTAGTGAAATATAATTCACATGCCATAAAATTCACCTTTTTTTTTTAAACAGAAATTTATTCTTTAATGTACAATAGGCTCCAAGACAACACTTCATTTTAGCTATAGGTGGCAGAAGGTGTTGTGGCAGGGAATACAGATGTTTAAATAGGAATCAAAGGTCGCCAGAGCCTCCGGCACAAGGAACAGCTTACTTTACACCAGATTTTTTATTTATTTATTTATTTTTTGGGGGGGGACAGAGTCTCACTCTGTTGCCCAGGCGAGAGTGCTGTGGCGTCAGCCTAGCTTACAGCCTCCTCAAACTCCTGGGCTCAAGCAATCCTCCTGCCTCAGCCTCCCAAGTAGCTGGGATTACAGGCATGCGCCACCATGCCCAGGTAGTTTTTCTATATATATTTTTAGCTGGCCATATAATTTCTTTCTACTTTTAGTAGAGACATGGTCTCGCTCTTGCTCAGGCTGGTCTCCAACTCTTGAGCTCAAACAATCCGCCTGCCTCGGCCTCCCAGAGTGCTAGGTAAACCAGATTTTTTAATTCTGCTTGTGGCCAGGGGGGTCCTTCCCCGCAGACTTCACTTTAGGTCCTCCAGTTTCTTCTGCTCCTCTTTTTGTTACTGCTTGAACACCTGTCTTCCTCGTTGTCTTCCTGGCCTGCTTCTTAGGCTGCTGGAGGGGCTGCTTCTTGCCACCTTCATGGCCAGATATAGCGCTGCCTCCCCCTCCCCAGACCCTGCCGAAAATTCTGCTTTTTAAAGTGTACAGTTCAGTGGCTTTTAGTATATTCACAAGGTTGTGCAACTATCACCACGATCTAATCCCAGAACATTTTTACGACCCCAAAAAGAAACCTGGTGCCAGTTAGCAGCCACTCGGCATCCCCCTCATTTCCCTCTTCCCCAGCCCCTGGCAGCCACTAATCTACTCTCTGTCTGCATGGACTTGTCTGTTCTGGAAATTTCTTGTAAAAAACAATCACACAATATGTATCTTTTGTGCCTGGCTTCTTTCACTTAGCATAATGTTTGTAAGTTTTATGCGTACTGTAGCATGTTCTTTTTATGGATGAATAACATTGCACTCTGCGAATAGACCTCATTTTATTTATGCATTCATCAGTTGATGGGCATTTGGGTTATTTCCTCTTTTGGCTATTAGGAATAATAGTACTATCTGAGTATAAGTTTTTGTATGAACACATTTTCAGTTTTCTTGAGAATATACCGAGGAGTGGAATTGCTGGGTCATACGGTAACTCTGTGCTTAACTTTTCCAGGAACTGCCAAACCGTTTCCCAAAGCAGGCACAACAGTTTTATCACCTATTTTTGCCCCTTTCGCAGTAGATCATGACTGTCTTTCCTTGTCAGTGTATAGACATGTGCATCACTGGTTTGAGTGAGTACACGGTATTTCCTTGGCCAGGTACCAGAGTGTATTTAACAAATTCGCTATTGATGGACATTTGATGATCCTTTGGAAGAGGCTCTGAGCATCTCCCTTTTGTCCTGAGCAGTTTGTAAATGGGACTTTACAGAGCACTTTGTATCCCCCTAATTTGGTGCTTTCACATGCATTGCAAGCCCCCCACACGTCTGTCTTATCTACTAATGGTGAGCTCCTTGACCAGATGAAGCCTGTCTTGAGTTTACCTGTGTATCCATAACACCCAGCCAAGTATGAGGCATTGTGGTAAATGTTCAAAGAATGAATGGATACATGGATGGATCCAGGGACTGTGGATAAATAAAGTTCATTTTTACCTTCTGTCCAAAAATCCCTTCTTTGAAAGGTAGCAAGTTCCCTAACCCTGGAAGCGTGTGACAGGAGGCTGGATGAGTTGGCAGAAAATTTGTAAAGCAACTTTAGGTATCAGAAATGAGCCTAGAACTCTATGAAATACAAGCCCAAGGAAGCCAAAAGATGTGTCTTAAGCTGCCCAGCTGAGCAGCTGTGGGGCTTTGAGTTGCTATGAATATTTCTGAGCCTGTTCTGGGGACCCCACACCAAAGCTCCCCCTTGCCTACTTGTGCCTGACTTTGGGAAGCTCCCAGCCCACTAAGGTTAGAGACCCACAAAGGAGAAACCCTTATGTAACAAGTTGCTTGGCAAGTTTGTGGCTAACTGTAATTGGAGAGTTTACATAAAAGAGGCTGGAGTGTTTACATAAAAGAGGCTGAACTCTGGGGGGCGTGGCTTGGAGGTTCCAACAGAAGTCCAGGCAGATCTTTGGTAGTGGAGAGAGCTTTTCTCTTATCCCTGCTTAGATCCTTGGGCTGGCGTGGAGGGAACTCCAGGGCCAGACTAGGCTGGGGGACGGAAAGGCACATCCCCTCAGCGCAGCACCTAGACCTGGACAGCTCACAGATCCTGGGAGCTGCTGCAGTTCCACGATGTGGCTCTATGCTCTGTTCCTGGCAACTGTTGCCACTTCCAAGGCCTGGGGTGAGTTCCTCTGTAATGCAAACATGGGGGGCGCATTTGGAAATCCTTGTCCTGGGGCGAGGTGGGCAGAGGTGCCTACAAGGGAAAGGCACTACAGGTCTGGGTCTGCGGAGGTGCACGCCTCTGGACTTGAACTTAGACTTGGAGCAGTGGAGACCAGCTGGCCCCGGCCAGTGCTGAGAGGCAGAGGAGGAGAAACACCCCGAGATCGCAGCTGCACTGCATGCGCCACAGGCAGGAGGCTGATGGGCTAATGAGGAATTTGGAGCTCAGCTTAATTCCCCTTGATGATTATTCCAGATATGGCTGCATCGTGGAGAGTAGCATAGCAGAATATTAAAAGCAAGGACTCTGGAGCCAGAGCGCCTGGGTTTGAATCCTGGCTCAGCACGTCCTAGCTGTGTGTGTCTGGGTAAGGTACTTAGCTTTTCTGCACTTCGGTTACTCCATCTCTGAAATAGGGGTGCTGACGCTCCTACCACTTCGGGCTACTGTGGGGATGACATGGGTTGTTTCTAAAGCACTTAGGACAGTGCCTGTATAGAGGAAGTGCAGGAAGGGAGATACTTGAAGTAGTTGTCTATGAATGTGGTGAATTAAAGAAAATTTGAGGTATGGTCAGGGCAATGTATCGGAAGCCAGTTGCCATTGAAAAGATAGTGTGTCACAGTTCTCAGGAGCAGGGTCACACTGGGGTGGGAGTGGGGTACAAGGGAAGCACCAGAACAGTCAAGAGGGGCAGGGGATGGGCAAGGCCTTTTATTGTCGTTTTCCCTGGAAGAGAGAGCAGGCTTAGCACTGGCTACTGAGTAATTTCCAGGGGCTTTGGGGCACAGGGGCTGTCCCTAGTTATCTGGTACCTGGCTCTGGGGTGACTAGGGCAGGTGGATGGTGGCCCAGGGTGTGGAAACCTATCAAGGAGGTGGTTGGTGTGTGGGCTCTGGGATGGTTGGACCCCCGGAGGGGCAGTTCCTCCAGAACCAGCAAGGCCTCAGGTGGCGAAGCATGAAAGTACAGACAGTAACAGACGTGGGAAATACAGGGGGCAGCGAGGGACCTCGAGCTACGTCTGTGCCATTTTATAGATGGAGAAGCTGAGACTCCAAAAGCAGAATGCACTTGCCCAGGGTCACCTGGATAACCACGCCCTAGTCTATCTCTGGCTCCTGCATCCAGAGCCAGGGGTCCCCCCATCAGCCCTGACAGCCCAGGCCCTGTCTGGGTTCTGTCTTCTTTGTGGCGGGGAGACATTATGAGAGAGAGGCCTGGAACTGCGTGTAAGGGCAGATTAAGAAAGAAAACAAATTTGGACTGGAATATTCGTTTACCGCTGGTTACCCCAGGCAACGCCATTCATGTCCATCTTTAGGAATTTCTTACAGGCTGCTTCCACCTCCTTAGTTTCCTCATCTGTAAAATGGGCATGTTGATGCCTACCTCGCAAGGCTTTTCTAGGATTAATTTAAATGAACTGGAGTGTGTGTCTCATATGTAGCAAGTGCCCACTGTGTACATGCCACATAGAACATAGTGGTAACTGCTGCTGTTCCCGTTCTTGCTTACGCCTCCCGCCCATCTTTCTGCTTTCGGCATTCTGGCTTCTGTCCACTTCATCCAGGCTGAAGGTTGTCACTTAGCTCGCAAACCCAGGCGCAGTGCTCTCCTCTCTGCTTTTACTTTCCTCCTCTCTCCTGGGCTTCCGTGATGCCCTGTCGTTCTCCTGGCCTCACTCTGATGCATGTTCTCAGTGTCAGCTGTAGCTGTCCCTGAGTTTTCTCTTTTGTTCTTTCTCTTCTCTCTCACACTGGCCTCTTCGATGAAGTCACCACATCCATGGTGCGCACCTCACCCTCTGGTGGATGGTCCTACCCTGCCCCTCACCCAGCCTCCTTCCGGTCTAGAAGACCCCACGTCCTGTGGCATCTCTGCCAGGATGTCCCCCTGACACCTACACTGACCCCGTTTGAATGGGGACCCAGCCTCACAAGCCAGCTCTTTCATCTCCTTCCCTTCCATGTCCCCCACACCTGGTGAGGGACCAATTCCTTCAGAATCCCTTACAAACGTTGCTATATTTCTTCATAAAAATTGTTTTCTAATTATAAAAAGACATCTATGTTCAGTGCAGAAAACTTGGAAATCGCACAGAAAAGAAGTCACCTGCCATGTCACCCCCATTGGCACGTCAACGAACAGCCTTCCAGGGAAGTTCATCTCAGCGTTATTTGTGATAATTAGCAACAATGACAAAAGAAAACAATCTAAAATATCCACAGAATAGGATCAGCTGTTAATAACATAAGACATGGATACTGTTTTGTAACCAGGTGTTGCATAAGGAGTTTCTAATGTCATTGAATATTCTCTGATGAGAGCAAATCTGGATTATTCTTTTCTGTTCTGGCCACACATGGAAAGACAAGTTGAATGTTTGTCTGTAACCAAAGCAGCTCAATGGGGAGGACAAGAGGCTAGAAATAATTTCCTGGGAAGGATGCTCAGAGAAGTGGAGGTAACTGAGGCCAGACAGGACTGGGAGGGGGTGGCATGAGCAAGCGTCTGAAAGGCCACCTGCCCTGGAATATCACATTAGGTCAGCTTGGTCCCATGGCAGGTGGAACCAGGACTGACGCGGAAGCTGCAGGGACATGGACGTCAGCTCAGGGGGGGAAGAACTGTCTGCTCTGCAGAGTGGAGCAGCCGGGACTCTGCCCCCCAGTCTCTCTCCTCTGGACGTCCTGCTCTGGGCCACGGCAGAGTCCTCCTCAAGCTTATGTCCCTTCCTCCAGAACACCTCTTGCTGCTTATTTGTCTATGAAATAAAGCCCCAGCCCTCAGCCTGGCATTCTAGGCCCTCCCTGACCCGCACTCTCTCATCCCAGGGTTATTTTCCACTCCCCGTAGCCTCCACCTGGTGCCCACGGGCCACTGGCCGTGCCCAGCAGGCTGTGCATTTTGCTGTCTCGGAGCCTCAGCACAGTCTCTCCTCTCCGGTTCCCACCACTCCCTGCTTTCATCTCTCCTCATTCAGTCCTCCTGCTGCTGCAGGTCCCAGCCCCTCCACGTGCCACCGGTCGGATGGCCTCACCCCTCTTGTACCTCCTGAAGCACCTCACAGGTACCCTCCCAGGACACCACCACTGTCTTCCCGGATTTAGGCTCGAGTGTGTATGTGGCTCATTCTCCCTGCAAGGCTCGGTGCTCCTGGGAACAGGGGCCACCTCCTGTTCACCCTGTCCCCCTGCACGCGGCTCAGTGCAGGATCCAAATAGATGAATGTTCCAGGGGCTTCTCAGAGGGAGACCAAGTGACTATTTTCCCAGCAGCTCTCCTTCCATTTATTTTTCACTCTGTGCTTTTCCACCAACTGTTCCAATTTGCTCCTTAAAAGCCCTCTGTGAGCTGGGAAGGACAGTGACCCCTCACCCCTTTTGCACATAGGGAGAAACTGAGGCCCAGAGGGCTTAGGTGACTTCCTCAAGGTCACACGCCTAGAAAGTGGCAAAACCCACCTGAAATCCAGATCAAGCTTTTCTCCTCCGATGTGTCCTCATTTCCTCTCGATGTCCAGCAGGTCACCCGTCCTCGCCGCCTGTGGTGGCCACCGTGCATGGCAAAGTCCTGGGGAAGTACGTCCGCTTGGAAGGATTCGCACAGCCTGTGGCCGTGTTCCTGGGAGTCCCCTTTGCCAAGCCGCCTCTCGGATCCCTGCGGTTTGCTCCGCCACAGCCTGCAGAGCCCTGGCGCTCTGTGAAGAACACCAGCTCCTACCCGCCCATGTAAGCCGGTGGGGTTGGCTTGGGCTCCTTTCATGGGGATAATTGCCTCAGAGTGATGCAGGATGGAGTCCCGGCAACCCCCTGATCGGCTTGTACTTTGTTCTGGAATCCCTAAGAACACTGTAGAAGCTTAAGAACATTCCAGAACTCTCAGAATATTCTAGAGTCTTTTATTCAACACATAAATTTATTGAGTACCTACTGGGTGCCAGGCATGTTCCAGGTTTTTGGGATCCATTAATGAGCAAAACAAAGATCCCTAGCTTCATGGAACTTGCGATCTAGCAAAGGGAGACAGACTATGAATAATATGCAAATTACTGAATGAATAATGTGCTCTGTTAGAAGGTGATAAGTGCTCTGGAAGAAAAAGCATTTGAGCAGATGATCAGAAGTAATAATCCTATTAATTCTTCTGACTTGCTCTTTGACACAGCTGGTGGGTAGCGGGTGTGAGGAGAGGTGTGTGGATGAGGTGTTGACTTGCTGAGCTCTCAACTCCCAAGTGTGTCTATGCACTTATTCACGAGCAGAGCAATGGTTGGTGTGTCCTGCCTGCCTGGCCAAGCTGGACAAAACAGCCCAAGCTTCCAGCCGGCCTCACAGCTGCCCTGCCCAGGGCATCTCAGACACCTGCGTGCATCAACCCAGGCATTATTTTTGTCCTCAGCAAAGCGTTTCTGACAATTTCCTGGATCCTGACTCTGGCTGCCTTCTTTCCTTTCCTTTCCTTTTTCTTTCTCTTAAAAAAAAAAAATTCCCTGTTTTATTTTCTGATTGCAAATTCAACATATTTCTTATAGAAAATTTAGGAAATCCAGAGAAAGAAAGGTAAGAAAATTAATACCATGTGCATTTGTACCACTCAGAATTGCTGTTAATACTTTAGGTGATGTTTTCCCAGTCCTTTACCTGTTGCATACTTTCTCCCTTGAAAATGGCATCATCTATACCAATAGCTTGGATGCCTGCTTTGCTCATTTATGAGTATATCATGAATATCATTGTATGGGCTTAAATTGCATAATGTGACATTTAATTGCTGCATTACATTGGATATTAAACCATAATTAATTTACTCAATCTCTTATCTGGGGTTATTTAGTTTTGATATTTTTGATAATACAATTAGTACTCTGATGAACATTCTATATGTAAATTTTTATGCACGTTCATTAATATTTTAGAAGAAATTTTGAGAAATAATATTTCTGAGTCAAAAGTAGCAATTTTACTCCAGAAATGTTCTAACTATGCTCCTTTCTTTGATATATGAAAATCTCCATTCACCAGACTCATGCCACAGTTTAAGGTTAGTTTTTTTTTTGGCTATTTGATATGCAAAATAATGATGATAGCTATCATTTTATACTTCATTTTGCATTTATCTGAATACTAATGAAGTTGAACTCTTTTTCTCTTTTTTGACATTTGAATTTCTTTTTTATGAGTATCCTGCCCCTTGCTCTTGGTGATCTGGGGAAAAATTTCCCTAGATGGAAATCAGGAAGTCTATGTTCACTGACTTCGAATTTGCCATTTGACAGCTACATCATTCCTGGCATCTGAGTGCCTCACTCCTCATATATACAGTAGAGGCTGCCATGGCTGCCTTCTGGGTACATTGAGATCTGGGAATGTTGCTTATAATTTACGTGGAAATATGAGTGCTACACAGCATGGGTCTGTTGGTTAGGTGACCTTGGGCAGGTTCGCTAACCTCTCTGTGCCTCAGTTTTCTCATCTGTAAAATGCAGATCATAATAGAACCAATGTCATGGGGCTGATCTGAGGCTTAAACGAGTTAGTACATAAAGAGTACTAAAACAGTGCCTGGCACATATGGAAGACTCAATAAATATTACCAGTTTTCATCAACGTTGGATCTTTGAGATCTTTCATCAGGGCAACCAACAGAACTTGGTGAGGATGAGTTGATGGCGGAACCTTGGCATGTCAGAGCTGCAAGACCCTTCTAGAAATCACTCCTCTCACTTAGACCTGACAGATTGGGTCCCAGAGCAGGAAAGGAATTCACCCAACGTTACTCAGCAAATGAGTGGCTGAGGCAGGAGTAGAATATAGATGTCCCTCAAAGGTTTCACGCCTGACCTGTTGCAGGCGCTAAATGTCTGCCACTTGAGTGACTTCTCATGGTGTATGGAAGTCTTCCATGGACTGGAACATGTTTACCTGGTGGAGGAACAGGGTCACCCTGGAGCCCACCATCCGCAGCCCACAGATAGCAAGAAATGTCACCTCCCAGGGTGGGTCAGCGTCTCTGCAGCCTCCTCTCCTTCAGCCAGGGCATCCCAAAGGCTCTGGGAAGGGGAGAGGTGCCAAGGCCATCTCACTCTGCTTGGCCTTAAAGGCCTTAGAGAGTTCCAGGGCCCCAGCTGGACCCCCAGATGCCTCCTCCCACTTCCAGCATCTCGAGTCTCGCAATGGCAGTCCAATTACACGCTGAACCTCCCAGATCAAGGCCCGGCCCAGCCCCAGGAGACACCTTGCTTAGGTCTGGTTGAACCTCAGGGGTTCCTCTTTCTCCCCTCCGCAGGTGCTCCCAAGACCCAGTGGCAGGGCAGGTGGTCTCTGAACTCATTACCAACAGAAAGGAGAACATTCCTCTCAAGTTTTCCGAAGACTGTCTGTACCTGAATATTTACACTCCTGCTGACTTGACCAAGAAAAGCAGGCTGCCGGTAAGCCGTGGGAACCCCTGGCCCAGACGTTCCATAACCACGGAGTCGTCTGGTGCAGATGGGCAGAGGGTGAAGCACAGGCCAGGACTCTCAGGGAACGCAGGGTTTGCACAGGAAACACAAGTTTCCAATGTCAGTTTGCCCTAGTGACATGGAACCACCGGAGGAGTTTGCTGTACACCTATAACGCACATCTTAATTGTCCCAAGTTCTCTCATGCTCACTGAAGGACAAGAGTGATTATTCTTAGTTGGTAGTTTAAGACTCTGATACCCAGAGCAGTTGAGACATAATTTCCAATAGTGTTAGAGCTGGAAGGGGTCTTAAAGAAAAGCCAACAACTCAGCACTTCCTTTACAGCTAGAGAAACTGAGGCCCAGATGTGGGAAGGGGAGGTCACACAGTAGGGTAGAGTTGGCTCAGGTCTTTTGATCTTCAAACCAGTGTTCTTTGACATGGAGCAGGACATCAAGCATGTGTGTGGGTGGCCCAACACACTGAGATCCATCTTTGAAAACCTTCACTGTCCCATGACAAATGCATGGGAGCAGAACCTGGAACAATCCCAGAGCCAGTTTCTTTTATCTTCGGCCAATTCTCTGGGATTACATTGTAGCTAATTTCCCTCCCTAATAGTCTTTGGCACAAGCTGGTGACTTAGCGAGTCAGCATTTCCCAAATAAGGGCCAGAGATGGGGCAGGCTGCCAGCTGCAGGCTGAAGGGTGGGGGAGGGGAGTTTTGCTGGAAAAGGAGGCGATGCCTGGGGTGGACAGGGGAGGGTGTCAGCACCCAGCCAGTGTCCCAGGAGCACCCTGGCTTGGTACCAAAAGCGGGGGAGCAGGTCTGTAAACTTGGGACTATAATATGTTGGCCTCAGTGTGCTTCCTAAGGCACAAGGAAGTGGGGACAAATGTTCACTCACTCCCTCATTCATTCATTCTTCTACTTTGTACTCAGTGCCCCCTATGCAGGGTTAGACTTGGGGGTTGGGGAAAGGGGGAACCTGAAACCGATTCCACGGATCCTGCCCTCCGGGCTGCACAGACACACGCTGACTTCAGCATGTTACCGCAGACCAGCCCGTGGGCTCAGCCGTCACTCAGAGATGACGGTCACCTCAGCCACTCCCCAGGAGGGAGGCGGGGATCAGAGGGGCTGTGGGAGCCTGCAGACAGAAGAACCTCTAGTACGGACACAGGATCCAGAACTGCAGGGTCTGGGCTTCAACCCTGGTTCTGCCTTTGAATAGCTGAGACACTTGGGCAATTTCTTAACTTCTCTGTATCTTTGAAAGGGGAGTCATCAGGTGTGCGTGTTCAGTGCCGACTGCCCAGCTTATCTCGGCCCCTGGCTGAGTATGAAGAACAAGCAATTGTGAAACCTCGGGTAGAGGGGGAGGGAGGATCGTAGCCCACCCTAACAGCAGACTTGCTGCGCTGTGGCCACTGGCTGCTGCGTGCTGGGCAGCTCAGCACCTGGACTCTGGAACCAACTGCCTGGGCAAGTCCTGCTTCTGCCACTGGGCTGTGTGCCCTTGGGCAGGTTAAGTGCCTCAGTTTTCCTGTCTGTCAAATGGGACAGTATTAGTACCTACCTCATGGACAGTTTATTTTAAAGTGCCTAGTGCTTAGTGCATAGTTTATAAGTTCTTTTATTTTATTAACAGTGTCATTGTTGATACTGCATAATTTTTTTAGCCCCTCCCACTGCTTCCCTGTTATGTGAGCTCTTTAAATGTGAGAACGATGAATTGTGAATCGTTGTGTACACTCTCATCCTCAGTTCCTATCACAGTCCCTGGCACATAGCAGGTTCCTAGATAATGTTAGTCAAATGATTGAAGACTTCCTGGACAGGGTGGATTCCAGGCTGGGCTTTGCAGGGTGGCTAGGATTTGGGAGGCAGAAAGGAGGCGTATTAGGAAGAGAGACCATCGGGACATGTGTGCTTCTTGAGACAACCGCTCATGCTCAGAGAAGTTCAGCTCACCACAAAAGAGTTAACTGAGACGAAGCTGCACTGCAAGGGCTGCTCCATGTGTACTTAGAGGAGCATGAAAGGTCCAGGCATGAGGGTGACAGGAGTGTCAGGGAGACCAGGGCATCCTTAGCCTTTGCTATTATTCCCATGGTGATGTGCTCAGAGTCAATAGCCTGAGGGGTTGGGAGGTGGCACTTGGGCTGAGGAGAAAGGCAGGGGCAGCCAGGGTGTGAGGAGTGGGGCAGTGGCCTCAGCTCTAGCTGGGAGGGTCATGGAGGAGAGGCGTTTCCTTTGGAACCTTGCTGGGCACTGGTGGATTTTGGGTAATGGCCTGCTTGAGTCATGGCCAAGAAGTAGGCGATCAAACCAGACAACCTCTTAGTCCTTCCCACCTCTGCTTCCTATAACCAGTGGGGGTGCTTCTCCCTGTCCAGGTGATGGTGTGGATCCACGGAGGTGGTCTGGTGGTGGGCGGGGCCTCAACCTATGATGGCCTGGCCCTCTCTGCCCATGAAAACGTGGTGGTGGTGACCATTCAGTACCGTCTGGGCATCTGGGGATTCTTCAGGTAAGATATTGGACTGTTCTCACTTCAGTGCTGTCCCCAAAGCTAGGAGATACTAGGACCCTGCTTTGGTCTTGTCAGCCCTCAGAGGACCTTTGCTAAGTTCCTTAATAAGGCATTCAAATTCCTTCCTAATTGGGCCCCACCTAACTCTTGTTCCTCACCCCCACAACTCTACTTGCTTCTGAGCTTTTGCATATGCTGTGACCTCTGCCTGGAATGACAAACTCCTATTCACCCTGCAAGGCCCAGCCCACATGTTGCCTCCTCTGAAGTACTCATCTCCTTTTCACCTGTGCTGCCCCAGCATACTACACATTCTGCCATCAAGCCTTTCTCAGCAGTGAACGGTTCCCGCATTTTCCTTCTCCTGCAAAAGGAAGGGAGGGGCAGAGTCAAAGAGGATGCACAGCAAATGCTTGTAGGAGAAGGAATGGGTGGCTGGAGATGGGAGGTTGTTGGAGCATCTGAGCCCAGTGGGCCACCCTCCCTGGAGGAGTGTTGGGGTACACTCACCCCATATCTTGCTAGAAATCTGGCGCATGCAGCAGTCAAGACTAGAGGCTTCTCTGTGGGGACAGGAGGCAGGCTTCCTTCTGGGCACAGTGACCGTGAGCCTTTTCTGAGTGCACCTGACCCAGAACATCTGACCCCGAGGTGTGACGGGCGGGTGGGGGAGGGGATCCGCTCACTGCTGGGAGGACCCAGGGAGCAGGAGGACGGGCTGTGCTGGGCCTGCCAGTGGGCATCCCGGCCAGTCACCAAGGTTTCACCTTCCTTGAGACTCCGCATCCCTTTCACCTACGGCCCCATCTCTGCTGCCCATTACAGGAAAACTGCTACGTGTCCTGTCTGCAGTCGCCTCCTCCCTGTCTGTCCTCTACTCACGCCAGCCGGGTTTTCCCCTGACCACGCTGCCAGGCTGTTCCCGTCGAGGTCACCCATGACCTCCATGTGCTCTGGGCCTAACCCTCCTTTGAGCTTTCAGCAGCAGCCACAGACGGTCCCTCATGCCTCCATGACATGCTGCCTTCCCTTGGCGTCCAGCCACCCCCGCCCAGTGGGCAGCTCCTTCTCAGCCCCTTTGTGGGTCCCTCCTTTGTCCCTGTCCTTGGGACTCTGCGTGTCTCCCTGTCCCTCTGCACTAGTTCCCACTGATGCCCAGGGCACTGTCAGAGCCCTGTGGTTCGGCCACTTCTCCTTTAATCCCAGACGCCCCTCACTAGCTACCTCCTCTGTCCCCACAGGCTATCTTAGGCCCCTCACTCTTCAGAGGGACTCACTGAGCCAGGACTCCCACGCCCTCCCCAGGCAGAGGCGCCCCTGCTTCTCCCAGCATCCCCTGCTCAGCTGCCGGAGGCTCCGTCCTCCTAGTTGCCCGCCCAGGATAAAGGCCACGAGAGCAGCCTGGACTCTTCTCTCTTCCCCACACCCCGCACACAGGTGGCAGCTGATCCTCCTGGCTCCACCCATGAGATGTACTCAGAGTCCCCCCATTGCTCACCCTCCCTTGCTTCACCCTAATCAGCCTGTCTGCCTCTGGCCTGGATTATTATCACAGCCACTCACTTGGTCACTCTGTGACTTTTGTGCTGCAACTGATTCACACAGTAGCCAGAGAGATCATAAAGGCATAGATTGAGTCATGTCATTCCTCTGCACAAACCTGCAGTGGCTTCCCCCGTTACCTGGGATGACATGCAACGTGCTTCCCCAGGCCCACAGGGCCCTCTCCAGCTGCACCTGCTACATGCACACAGTGCTCACTGGGCCCCAGGGCCTTTGCACTTGCTGTTTCTTCTGCCTGGAATTGTTGTCTTTGGATATTTGCAAGGCTCACATGCTTGTTTCATTCAGGCTTCTACTCAAATGCCACAGCGTCCCAGAGGCCTTCCCTGGTCATGTGATCTGAAGTAGCACCCACTGCCCACCCCTGCCTTTTCCCTCACCCCATTTTATTTTCCCTCAAAGCACTTTCACTACCTGACATTTTATTCTGTATTTGTTTGTTTGTTTGTTTGTGGTTTGTACTATGAGGTCAGTGTCAGAAATTTTCCCTGTTTTGTTCTTAGATGTGCTATAGCTCCTACGACAGCACTGGGCACATAGTAGATGCTCAGTAAATCATGTCCAGATGAGTGAATGTAGAGCCCTACAACAGCACAATGCAAGGGAATGGAAGGCAGGGGAAGGCCCCTGTCTCAGGGGTGTGGGAGCCCAGCCTATTCTGGAAGGCTCACCGGGAGCCCCAAGCCCTGTCTCTAGTCCTGACAGCCCTGCCATGGCGTCTGTGCTGCCCACCCCAACCTGTTCTCTTACTCACAGCACAGGGGACGAACACAGCCGGGGGAACTGGGGTCACTTGGACCAGGTGGCTGCGCTGCGCTGGGTCCAGGACAACATTGCCAACTTTGGAGGGAACCCAGGCTCTGTGACCATCTTTGGCGAGTCAGCGGGAGGTGAAAGTGTCTCTGTTCTTGTAAGTGTTCCTGGCACCAGGCCCCACCCCCAGGCTGATGTGGCTGCTGAAGAGACCACTTAGAGACCAGCCTGCCCAGCCACAGGCACCTTTGCTTACAAGGCCTGGATTTGCAACAGACCCCACTCATTGCCCAGCATCACATTGTGGAGAGCTAACGTCCAAACTCTCCTTGGCTCCCAGGAAGCTCAAGGCTCAGCTTAATGTCCTGGGGCCATAAGAATCTTGTGCCCCAGGCTGCACTGGTGGCAGTCCTTCTCTTCTTACTTGGTTGAGCTGTCTCTTCCCTTCCTGTTCATTTTAACACTAGGACTCAGCTCACCTCTTTTGGGAGGTAGGGGTGAGTATGAATTACAAAAGTGGAGGCAAGGACAAGAGTTGGACAGAGGTCATTGTTTGTTTCAAAGGCAGATCTATGTGTTGAGGGGACGTGAGCACTGAGAGCAGGCAGGAGCCTCTGCTGAGGTGGTCTGATGGCCCCCCATGCCCAAGAGGGAGGCAGCTATGTCTGTGTTTCAGGGACCAGGTGGGCTGGGGGAGGTGGGAGAGGAAAGACAGATGGAACACAGGATAGGGAGGGAGGGGACAGGGGGAAGTGGGACACAGACACAGTCTGGGGGCGCGAGATGTCCTGCCAGTGTGGGGAATGGGGCTGGGGCGGCACTGAGGGCAGCTGGGATGGGGAAGCAGGTTGGAAGGTGCTGGGAGCTGTGAGGAGCGCTCCAGGTGCCTCGGAGCTGAGCAGAGGGTCAGCCCATTGCTGTGTTTGTCAATCATATATTAGTGTCCTAGTTGAATACTTAGGGGAAATGCTTTTATGTTTTTTGATGTAGAGAGAAAGGAAAAATGCAGATCTTCCCAAAGAAGAAAAAAGCCATTCACAATCCTACTCCCCAGGGTTGTCACTGTTGCTATATTGACATGTAGTTTTGTGGTCTCTTGTCAAGCCTCTATCCATCTATCTATCATATGTCTCTTTTTCTATAAAAAAGTTTTCCTTAATATTATAGTACAACAAAAATGTTTCCCTAAACATTAAACCCTCCTCCATAATATGACCTTTTATAATTGCATAGTATTCCATGGTAAGAATGAAGCGTCCGGCCAGGTACAGTGACTGTCATCCCATCACCCTGGGAGGCAGAGGTGGGAGGATCACTTGAGGCCCAGAGTTCAAGATGAGCCTAACAAGACCCCATCTCTACAAAAACCAAAATAATTAGCCAGGCTTGGTGACATGCACCTGTAGTCCCAGCTCCTTGGGAGGCTGAGGTGGGAGGACAATGAGCCCAGGCGTTGGAGGCTGTGGTGAGCTGTAATGGTGCCACTGTACTCCAGCCAGGGTGATAGAGCTTTCAAAAACATAAAAGTCATTTACTCAATCTCGTTGTGTTGGATCCTTGGTTTATTTCCAATTCTATAACCAGCACGGACACTCTCAGAAGTCTGTGTGTGCCTCCCTGGTCATTTTTGTTGGGATAAATTCTGAGTAGTGGAAATGCTGAAGCAGAACGGGCAGCTGGGAACTGCCAAGCTGTCTTTCTGTGCTTTTGACTGCTGTGATCTGTGCGTGCCACACTCTTCCTGTTCCGTCCGCGGCTCTGTGCTCTGGCTCCATCCTGATGAGGTTCTCTGGGGCAGGCAGGGCCCAGGGTGAGGCTGGGAAACAGGCCAGGCCAGGTGAGGAGCCCCGGTGCCCTCTGAGCCCCAAGGTCTCCTGGGGACCGGGCCAGGGCAGAGCTGTGGGTGGACCCTCCCCTGAGCATGAACTCTCCTCCCGTCTTCTCCCCTCCCAGGTTTTATCTCCCCTGGCTAAGAACCTCTTCCACCGGGCCATTTCTGAGAGTGGTGTGGCCCTCACTTCTGCTCTGCTCAAAAAGGACAACATGAAGCCCCTGGCGAAGGTAGGTCTCCCACACGCTTGGCTCTGTGCTCCCGACATACTCGGGGTTCGTTCCTGCCCTGGGAACCAGCGGATTTTCTCATAGAGTCAGTTAAGTGACCGTGGCTTAGCGGAAAGGGCAAGGAGACCCCTTGCTCAACCTCCCAATTGTACAGCCAGGCAAACTAGAGCAGAGCATGGAAGCCAAGTGCCAAGGTCTGCAAGGGATCTGGGCAGAGCTGGAAGTCAGGCTTGCGACTCTGGACTGTGACCATGTGCACTCCCCGTGACCATACGCCTTAGAGGTTATCAGGAAAGGCTTCCTTAAAAAGTGACCAATAAATGAGGATCAGAAAGATGAATAATAATTTGCTTACAGAGTAAAGAATATTCCAGGGAGAGGACGCAGCATGTGCAAATGTCCTGTGGCAGGAGAAGCATCTTGAGAGTGAGAGAAGGCTGATGTGGCCAGAGCAGAGAGCAGGGGGAGCAGTGGGGACTGAGGGTCCCTCAGCTGAGGGTACACTGAGGGTGGGGACTTTGGCAGGGGCCTTGCTGCACAGGACCCTGGGGAGGATTTTGTGTTTATCTGCAGAGCAGTGGGAAGAGAGGAAGGGGTGACCAGAGATTGTGGCGCTGCTGAGCAGGGTCCACTGGAGCCAGAGAGGTGCAGGGAGGGTTTGGGTGGGGCTGTGGGGGCTGGTTTGGGGCAACTTAGCCTTCAGGGGCTGATTAGCAGGTGGGGAGGAAATGGAGACCCAAGAATTTTTTATGATTTTAGAGATTTTTTTCCAGAATTCATTGTTTATAAGCAACAGGTGGCCACTGGGGCAGGCTTGAGTCAAGAAGGGGACTTTATTTTTCAAGGAAGCAGAAGTGGCAGGGGTGAGGCTGGGCTTTGTGAACAAACAGCCAGAAATTGCAAAGTGAAGGGAATCCAGGTCTCTCTGATTCTTACTCTTCTCTCCCCTCTGCCTCCCTTTTCCCCACTTTTCCTCTTCCTGTTGGTCTATTTGCCAAGTAAGTTCTGAGCAGGGATTCTGCAGCAGACACTGTCCAGGCTCTGGGACCCTGCGCCCTCCCCATGGCCCTGCCACCACAGAGACCGCCTTAGGTGCATCTGGGCCTTCCTCTCTGGCCGAGCTCTGCTGTCAGTTCCTGTGACTGCCCCATCTGGCCTCGGGCTTGGGAACTCGCCTGTGGTTCCAGAAAGTGGCCAGCTTTTCTTCTGTTTGGAAAACACTCATGTCTACACTCACAGCTTTCCACCCCCATCGCAGATCACTTAGAGAAAGAGGCCGGCAGCACTGGCTTTGCTGAGATGCCCCCCGTGGTGCATCAAACTCTTCCTCTCAGAACAGTCCGGGTGACGGTGTGCAGGGCAGACCACCCCCAAGTGTCCCAGACAGGCTCAGGGGAGCCTCTCCCTCAGGGGGGTTTTCTTCTTACATTTATTTTTTAAGGTGAGAAGAGGTTCTGGGATGGGGTCAGGGGTTCTCCATGCATTAACAGTTGCTCCTTGGTGGCTTGCTAAGGACAGGGGAGGACACATCTGAGCCTATGTTTGTATGGTCCTTGGCCTAAAAATGACTTTTTTTCATATATAAATAATTGAAAATAAATGAAGAAGAATATTTCAAGACCTGTGACAACTGTATGAAATTCACATTTCAGTGTCCATAATGAAAGTTTCATTGGAACACAGAGAAACGCATTTAATTTCCTTCCGTAGCAGAGTTGAGAAGGTGCAACAGAGACCACATGGCCCACAAAGCCTCAGATATGACTGTTTGTCCCTTTAATGAAAACGTCTGACCCCTGCCCTGGAGAGTCACGTGTGGTTATTGCTCAGGACTCCAGCACGTGACTGTGCAGGTGGAAACTCTTAGCTGTGCCGCAGACGCCCCACTGACTGAGAAGCACCATCCGTGCCTCAGGACAGACGCGCGCTATTTTCCTGTAGGGCCCCGTTTAAGTCACATTCGGTACTTTCTGAAGTGTCTTGGTGCGAATCACCTTATCCAGGCCTCCTGCAATTCTGCACGTTTCAGTGTGTGGGAGACACGGGACCCTCCTACACACTTCCCACGTATTAGCTCATCTTACAAGGTAGGCGAGATCATTATGCCCATCTAAGGGTGGAGAAACCAAGGCCAAATGGCCAGTGTGTGCAAAAGTCAGACTTAGAAACCAGATGGTGGGTTTCAGGGTTCCATACCCTTAACTCCTCTCTTGAGACACTCAGCTTTGAGATCATTATGCCCATTTTAGCAGAGATAAGGCAACACACAGATTGTGTACTTACCGCTTATATCACATTTCAGATTAGGCACAGCGGCAGCACTCTGTGGGCCCCAGAACCCACACGTCTGGTCTAGAGTACTTTCTCCCCCCCCTGCTGCCTTGCAAAGTGGTCTGGGGACAGAACACATCTTTCTACCTTGACGGAGGGAAGGGACAATGCTCTTGAGCTCTTGCTGCCTGTGATCTTTGCAGCAAGTTGCTGTCGCTGCTGGGTGTAAAACCACCACCTCGGCTGCCATGGTTCACTGCCTGCGCCAGAAGACAGAGGAGGAGCTCCTGGAGGCTACACTGAAAATGGTAAGTGGGTCCGTGCTAGTCCCCCCGCCCCCACCCCCGCATGCAGTTGTGGCCCCGGGCTTCATCTTTTCCGCTGTCCTCTTGCCCTGAAAAAACTCCCTGGGACAGTTTTGCACCTCTCGGGATTCTGTGGATCTGAACAGTGAATTTCCTTTTTGCTTTTTTATTAAAACATACCTCAAATATCAAAAGAAGTCCAAAAATACATGAGTAAAAATTATGTAATAATTCTCCAACTTTATGGAAACTTAATATTTTTCCATTCTTGTTTCAGATGTACTTTAAAGAAATTAAACATTACATATTCTCAGGGAGAACCAAAATCCTAAATTTTTCGGACTCAGTTATGAATCTAGGTAGCCATTCATCCACCCATCCATCCATCACCTGCCTGGTAATTGTCATCCATCTGTCCATGTAGCCATCCAGTTCTCCCGTACTCCATGTATTGACCAACTCCATCCGTCTGTCCATCCATCCATCCATCCATCCATGCTAACTGTATGGGGGGAACGTGGGGGAGGTGATGCAAACACAGATTGGACATGGTACCTGCTCACAAGTAACTATCCCTATACTTAGTGGGTTGAGTATGGTGAGAGTACAGAGAGGGAAAACATTCCTTATAGCCAGCAGGGATGGGTCACAGAGAAGGTGACATCTGAGGCTTGATGGATGGCTGTGGAAGCCATCTGTCATCACAGGGAAGCTCGACAGAACAAACGCCCAGAGAATACAGCATCTAGAGCCAATGGGAGCTATTCCCGTGCTGGGAGAAGAGTGTGAGTTGTCAGCTCAGCAGTGGCCTGAGGCCTGGACTCCCCGTCTGGACCCTGCAGACCTGGGGATACTCCTGGACGCCCAGGGCACGTCTCTAGCACTGGGCTCTGCCTGCGTGTCTGTGGGTTGCGTCCAGTGTGTCTGTGGGGGTTGGGTCCTGGTTCATCAGGCTGTAATATGGAGAACAAAAATGTTTAAAAAATTAAAGCACAACTGGTTCTAATGTCTGGAAATAGGCAAGTATTTCAGCAATTCTTCACGTAGCATAAGAGGACCCAGCTTATAAGGAACTAGCTGGTGACTTTGTGAAAATTCAGACCTACGATCCCAGGACACTCTTTTGAGACTTTATGAGATCTTATGGAAGTGCTTCCGTGATGATCCACTGCCCCAAGCTCACACACACACACACACACACACACACACACTCACACTCACACTGACTCACACAGACACACACACTTGGCTGGTGGGGCTACAAACCCATAATGGAGGAACCCCTTCCGGTCACTTCCTGCATCCCAGTCAGACCTGTTAGCTACAGTGTAACATGACAATCACTGCAATCTTGGTGAACACACACCAAAGAGAAGCATCATGGAGCTTGTATGAGTCAGGACTTTCTAATGCAAGATGAGAAAGCCCATCTCAAATTGCCTCGAGCAGAAAAAGAAATGTGTTGCAACAGAATCCTTGGGTTACTGAAAAGTCCAAGAGCAGATGGCTTCAGGCATGGCTGGATCCGGATGTTATTGGGAATCTTCCTGTCTCTATCCTTCCGTTTTGCACTCCTCTGTGTTGGCTTCACTCTCAGGCAGATCTATCCCCTGGGGAGGTTTAAGACAACAGCACTCTGGACTTATATCCTACCTGCTTAGAAACCCTCTTTGCCAATAGTTCTAGCAAAAGTTTTGGGGTACACTCTGTTGGACTGACATGGGTAAGTGCCCATCCCTGAAATAATATCTGTGTTCAGGGAGATAGAACACTCAAGGTTGAATATAAATGCCTGAATTTATGGAGTGAGAGAGGATAAGTGGGAGGTCCCCCCAAACAAAATTGGGGTGTCATTGCCAGGGGAACAAGAAGGAGAAATGGGTGGCGGGCAGGTCAGTCACCAACAGCAGACTTTCTCTCCAGAGCTCCTGCCACCCTGGCCAGGGTCCCCAGGGCCTGTCCTTCCCTTGCTGGTGCCTGCCCCTCCCTCAAGTTCGCCCACACCCTGTGCTCACACCCATAGAGCTGGTGTCCTGCCCACTTCCTCTTGGCCCTGCCAGGGTGGCACCAGGAGGGAGAACCCGACACCTCTGGTGCACAGCCACAAAGATCAGCTTTCTCCCGGGAAGCTTCTCACCCACATCCTCTGCCTTTGTCTCCACAGAAATTTTTTGCTATTGATTTACTTGGAGACCCCAGAGAGGTAAGGACCTTTGATTTCCTGATTAAAGGTTTTGACTCTTAAGATCTTTAAGCTCCAGTTGACTCTGAATGAGACAATTCTCCCTTGTGGAACCCCCATAACTCCTCATGTGTATAGTGCTGAGGCCCAGAAAGGGGCAGTGACTTGCCTGGGGTAACACAGCCAGGGGACCAGAGGCAGGACTGGAACCTGTTCCCCGGACTCACAGTCCAGTGCTCCCAGGCATCAAATGTGAGACTCCCGGTCTCACCCACCCCCCTTCTTATTCACCTTTCCTCTGCCCAACATGGCCCTGAGGGAGGAGGCTGGACCGGAGCCTCCCACTGTCAGGAGGCAGAGGTCACAGGAGCCTTCCCTGAGGGTACAGATCCCCTGGGAGGCCACAGGTTCATCTATACAGGGGGAGCCTGGAATCTCAGTCCTGAGAACCCCCTCCTCCCAGCACGTGGGTCATTCCAATAGTGTCCTCCACATCTTCTCCTGCTGTCCCCCCAACAGGTCTCCAGGGTCTGGTGGCATCACCTGTGCAGCATCTCACAGTCCTGCCCTCTCTGCTCCCCCCCTGGAGATCACAGTAGTTTTCCCCTAGCAGGTCTTGTGAGGATTGAATGAGTCATGCAGCCAATCAGCTCAGGCTCTGTAAGCACTGCCCGCGTGCCAGGACCTGACTCGGGAGCTGGGGACGTAGCAGTGACACACACAAGATCCCTGCCCCTTAGAGCCTTCCATTCCAGTGGGGCCGTGTACAGTAAAGACCAAATGAAATATGCAGTGTGTTGGTGATGGGCGGTGTTAAGCGGTGGAGCTCACCGGTGGTTTGAATTTACGTAGCAGGGTCAGGGACAGGCTGAGTGAGAAGGTGGCATCTGAGCCGGGCTCCGGAGGGGGGAGGCAGCTGTCAGGAAAACTGGAGGGGCCGTCCAGGCAGGGACGGCTGCTGCGCTGGTCCTCGCTGAGGCAGGAGGCTGGTCTGCAGAGCTGGAGAGGAAGGAGCCAGGGGACAGACGGGCTGGAGGCTAAAGAGGTAATGGGAGGTGGGAGGTGGGGGTGGGGGTGGTCACTTGAAGCACTTGGACTTTGATTTGGAGTGAGAGGGGAGGCTTCAGAGAGGGTTTTTTTTTTTTTTTTTTTGAGACAGAGTCTCGCTCTGTTGCCCGGGCTAGAGTGCCATGGCGTCAGCCTAGCTCATAGCAACCTCAAACTCCTGGGCTCAAGCAATCCTCCTGCCTCAGCTTCTCGAGTAGCTGGGACTACAGGCATGCGCCACCATGCCCAGCTAATTTTTTCTATATATATTTTTAGTTGGCCAGATAATTCCTTTCTATTTTTAGTAGAGACGGGGTCTTGCTCTTGCTCAGGCTGGTCTCAAACTCCTGACTTCGAGCGATCCACCCACCTCGCCCTCCCACAGTGCTAGGATTACAGGCGTGAGCCACCGCGCCCGGCCTCCAAGTGTCCTTTTCACAGTCCATTTAGGGCTATATTTTTGCATTTTGTTCTTTGTGTTAGTTAGAGATCTGACCGTTTCAAACGCCCCCCAGAGTCCTGCTGCAGCGATGTCTCATGTTCCTAAGCCCAGGGACGCTGCGCTGTGTGTGACGGGGAAAGTACCCGTGTCAGGCGAGCTTTGCTGAGCGATGAATCGTAGTGCTGTTGGCCGTGAGATCAGAGTCAATGAACAGTACAGCACACCCGGGAGGAAGGGGAGGAAAGGTGCCCGTCCACACCTGAGGCCAGTGTGGACAGTGGTAGAATCTGCAGTGTGTGATGAGCTACGGCAAGGACGGAAAAGCAGCTACAACTACAGACTCAGGAGACGATGAAGGATTTTGTAGAAAGCACAGTGGACGGCACTGCTGTGGGGCGGAAACCAAAAATATTTACAGCCATGGGATCCAGGGTGAGGAAAACGTGAAGGCCTTCCTGGATGGTGTTTATTACAAATAAATACTATATAAAAGTAGTTCTTTAAAGAAGTATCTATTACATGAAATGTCTCCAAACAGAAACTCATGCATAAAATAAGGTCCCTGAATATATTGTGTCTGGAGGCTCCCAGGACCTGACGCTGTATTTCCCCTCCCAGTGGCGACTCGGCACTGGCGTGGCCGGCGCTCAGGGCAGCGCTGTAGAACCCAGCATGGCTGCCGTGAATGACGAGGGTCTCCCGCAGAGAGACTTACAGAGACAGACACCCTTCCGTGGAAACACACAAAACTATATATAGAATACATGTATTTACGCTGAGTGACATTTCGGGTCTCCCCCTGGTGACCTTGCCACTGCCAGCCCCTGGTTGAAGTCCTCCTCTCTGGGGTCACACAGACTTTGCCCCCTTGGTCAGGACCCTGAGCTTCTGTGGCCACTGCCTGGGGCCACACAGGCCCATGTGTTGCTCTCGCCCTCAGGCAGGCAGGTGGGGGACGGGGGTGCTGTCTGGGGAGGGGAGGCTCAGACGCTGTCCTGTCTCTTCCCCAGAGTCACCCCTTCCTGCCCACGGTGGTGGACGGAGTGCTGCTGCCCAAAAACCCTGAAGAGATTCTGGCCGAGAAGAATTTCAACGCTGTCCCCTATGTTGTCGGCATCAACAAGCAAGAGTTTGGCTGGATCCTTCCAACGGTGAGCACGTGCAGCCTCAGACAGACTCAGCGCTCTCCCCAGTCAGCCCTCCCTGCTCCCGCCCCAGACGTCCTCCTTCTCCAAGTCCCCATCTGAGTCCAGGGCAGCTGTCCCCTCCCTCACAAGTTGTCATTTCCATGGAAACATCTGGGATGGCCCAGCTGTGACCGGGGTGGCATGGCCCTGGGAACCCTTCTCCCCAACACTCTTTGATCGTCTTCCAATGAGAGAATCCTGCGGTGTCCGTGCCCGGAGGGCCTGAGGAGGTAACGGTTGTGCAGATGGGAAACGGAGGAGCCTGGAACGGGGAAGGAGCTCAGGCGTTGAGGCGAGTCAGGCCTGGGCCTGGCAGCTTCTCACCTTGGGCCCGGTGCGCAGTTCCCCCATAAATCGCCACGCACGCTCTCAGTCATCTCTCTGGAGAGATTCAGAGCAGGTCGGTTCTCCTTGAGTTGATTGACTCTAAATGCGCAGCAAGACCTTCCTTCCTGTCCAAGATAACAAAGCCAAGTCCAGTTAGAGCAGGAGGACAGGTTTTATCCAGAAACACCATTGCAACAGGGAATTGTCCAGTGTGGACGGGCCCCAAATCCCTGAAACAAAGGCTGGAGATGTTCTGAAGCCTGGGCTGTGCTGAGGGAAAGCACGGTGGGGTGCGGAGTTGGGGCTGGTTAGTCTGTGAGGCCAGACCACCTGGATCTGTGAGTCCACCCTCCCCTGGAGGAGAAACAGGAGCCAGGGGTGTGAATGGCAGCGAGGCCCTCCCTGAAGTGAGGCTGTAATCTTCTCACAGGACTGGGAGGGAGGCCCAGGGGTATCTCCCTGAAGGTTTGCACTTCATAGCCAGGCCCCTCAGGTCCTTGAGGAAACAGCTTGGGTGGTAGATTTGCATCCCGAAGGGCAGAGAAAGGCCTTATAACTGGAAGCTTTCTAAAGTCACTGCTCTGGGAGGGGCTCAGGGGCCTCTGCCTGTCACCAGGTTTTGGCTGCAGCAAAGAGTAAGTTCCCTGGCAGGTGGAGCTTTCTCAGGCAGCATTGTAAGGGGGCTGGGGCCGTTGTAGGGGCCTTGACCTTAAGCTGCTGGGAGACCTGCTGGGGCTTGAGGAAGTCTCTGGGTGCAGAGGTTTGGACAGAGTCGTTATGTGCTGAGAGTTCTGCAGTTCTCCCTTCAGAAGGATATCAAAGACCAAAGCCGGGATGGCAGGATTTGGGACTTTCTGTGTCATCTGTGACAGGTGGAGTATTTGAGAGGTCTGTGTCACCTGCCCCAGAGCCCTGGAGTTCAGCACTAGCCTGGCTACAGCTTCCCTCTCTGCCTCCCTGACCACTGTGGGGATTCTAGCCTGCTGCACACACACCACAAACACACACACACCACACAAACACATGCGCACACACATACACAAACAGAGCAAAAAACTGGCACAGCTTCTGCCAAACTTATTTTAATCCTCTTTGCAATCCTTGAGTTTCTGGATGGAAGTCCATTTGATTCCTTGATTTTGCCCAATTCATTAAAGACCGATGCTTTTCAAGGCCCAAGAAAATTAGAGGACCTTCAGACCGTGTTGGATTGGTTGGTTGGTGAGGTTGGCTGTTGTTCATTCCCAGTGATTCACAAATATTTAATCATTTCTTTTAATAGTTGATGGGCTACCCACTTTCTGAAGGCAAACTGGATCAGAAGACGGCCACGTCACTCTTGTGGAAGTCCTACCCCCTTACTGTAAGAGTCTAGGAATCGTGGGAATTGGGTGAGACCCAAAGAGGGGCAGGGACTTGTCCCAAATCACAGATCAATTAAATTATAGAGTGGAGACTGGGGCTTGACGGTTCTGGCCCCATTTTTCTACCTTCCTCATTTCACCACCCGGGCGCTGGGGGGAGTTGCCCAGGGCTGGAGAGCTTCTCCACCGATGCAAGCCTCGCTCACTGGCCAGAGAAGCTGCACTGCTCACCAGGGGACGTGGTCACTGTCTGGATCTATTTCAGGACATCCCTGAGGAGCTGACTTCAGTAGCCATTGAGGAGTATTTAGGAGGAACAGACGACCCTGTCAAAAAGAAAGACCTGTTCCTGGACTTGATTGGAGATGGCATGTTTGGTGTCCCATCTGTGATTGTGGCCCGACACCACAGAGGTGAGTCCTAGAGGCTACACAGGAGGGGAACACTGGCCCCACCAGTTGTGGTATCTGACCTGCCCACGTCCCAGTGTAGACAGATGTGGACACTGCCGAGGGTCAGGCCTCACAGGCAGGTTCCATATGACATGGGGTGTGGCGCTGTCCTATTTTTGTTTCTGCCTGCAGCAGACTCTGAGTAAATGATCCAGGTGCATGCAGTTTATCTTGTCAGATAATGGTAGAAAAAAGCAGCAGGGAGGTGGGGAAGTGTCAGAGGAAAGAGGTGGAAGACAATCCGTGATGCATTGCCAAGCAGGTGTCCACTGTGCACAGCTAGAGCTGGGGACACAAGCAGAGGACACGGCTCAGGCTTGTCCCTTCTGAGCAGAGGGAGCTGGGGTCTTTATCCACCGGCTCTCAGTTGTCGTTGGTTGAAGGCTGTTCCACGGAGTTAGTTCTCTGGCACTTTGATGTGCAGCACACATGGCTATAGTAGTCTCTGGTGGCCCAACAAAGGCCCAAGGATGTTTGAGGTGGACATCACGCTGGCAGCCCCACAGGTAGGGCATGTGGGTGATGTGGGTGAGGCACCAACAGCTTCTGCTACAAGGGCTTCCTGCCTGCAGTGACGCTGGGATGTGCGGCTACAGGACGAATATTGGAAGACGGGTCTTGGAGGGTTTCCAAGGTCAGAGCTGGCTGCAGACTAGTTTCTTTACTGGTGGAGCTGGGGGCAGAGCAGGAGACCAGTACAGGATCAAGAGGGTTGTCCAAGACTGACCAAGAAGGCCAAAGGGAGGGAGCAGTAGCAGACTTGGGTGGTCTGGAGAATGTCAGTGTCTGGGACTGGCTTTGTCCATCTTGGTGTGTGCCAGAATGGACAAGCAGAAGGCCGGGGTGGAGTCTACCATGGAAACTTCTGACACTGACGTGAGGCTGTGTGGGTGGGGTGTGAACTTGTGTATGCAGGAGCTCACCTAGAGGGGAGGTGTCCTCCTTTGGGGGCCATTTGGGGAGCCTCACAGCACCTTTCTTCTTCTGCCGGTTCCCACTCACTTAGTCTGCGTGCCAGGAAAGGGTCCTCTGGTCCAGACCTCTCTCTTTTACCATGCTCGAGGGGTTTTATTAATAAAATTCGGGACGTGATAAGCATAATGAAGCTAGCTTCAGCTGACCTAGCATGTGTGCAAGGACACCTCTGTGCAGGAAGGTGCAGGTGTCGATTACTGTTTCTTCCTCCCAAAGGCCTTGGTGAAACCCTGTAGCCAGAAGCTGCCTGGGTTAAATCTGTAAACTTGGTTTGGCCTCCTGCTGTGTTTCTGATCTATGGTGCTCCCTTCTGCGTCTTCTGCTGGTTCTGGCCGTACTGACCCGGTGCTTTTTATGTAAGTTTTCATTACTTTGGGTTCCGTCTTTTTGCTAGACTATTCAGATTTTATCAACTTTCATTTTTGGTATTTGTCTCTTTTTGATAAAAATAACTTTTCTGAATATAAAATTAATGTTATAATTGTAGAAAGTTTCAAAAATATAAACACATAAAGAAGGAACTAGGTATCACTCAATTCCTCCACCTAGAACTATCTGCTATAAAGTTTTTATGTATTTTCTTCTAGTAATTTTTCCTTGTCATATATTATCTAAAAATCAATTTTAAATTATGTTTTTATTAATACAAAGGTTATATTTTGATGATTTTGTTGATGTCAATAAAAATTCAAAAAGATTCATTTCCATTGAATGGATATTACCATTTACTTTAATATTCCTATTGGATATTTCAGTCAGCTGCTCATGTTATGAGGCTACAAATAACATTATGTTCAGCCTTATGTGCATAAATCTCTAGCCACATGTTTAATAATTTTCTTAGGATATATTTTAGAAGTGATATTACTAGATTTGACTATAGGAACTTGATAAAGCTCTTGATACATATTGCAGATTTTCTTTCCAGTGTATAAGAATATGGATTTCTTTCTTTTTTTTTTTTTTTTTTTTTTTGCCTCTGGTATATTTTTTATTTTATTATTTTATTTTAATGAATTTGAGGAGTATAAGTTGAATTCACCTACATGTATATATACTATTTTATAGTGGTAGGGTCTGGGCTTTTGGTGTACCCAAGTAGTGTACATTGTACCCCACAGATTTGTCATCCTTCGTCCCTTCCCACCCTTCCCCCTTTCAAGTATCCAGTGTCCATCACACCACTGTGTGTGTCCTTGTGTAGCCATAGTTTAGCTCCGACTTATAAGTGAGAACATGTGGCATTCATTTTCCTGTTCCTGAGTTACTTCACTCGGGATAAACAGCCTCTAGTTCCATCCAGGTTGCTGCAAAAGACATTATTTCATTCTTTATTATTGCTGAGTTGTACTCCACGGTATATATATAGCACATTTTCTTAATCTGCACATCAGTTGATGGGAATTTGATTCCATATCTTTGTGATTGTGAATTGTGCTGTGCTAAACATACGAGTACAAGTATGTTTTTGATATAATGATTTTTCCTCTGGGTAGATAACCCAGTAGTGGGATTGCAGGATTGTATGGTAGATCTACTCTCAGTACTTTGAGAAATTTCCATAGAGGTTGTACTAATATACATTCCCACCAACAGTGTGTAAATGTTTCCTTTTCACCACATCTGCCCCAATATATATTGTTTTTTGCATTTTTAATAATGGCTCTTCTAATTGGAGTAAGACGGTATCTCATTGTGGTTTTACTTTGCATTTCTCTGATGATGAGTGATGTTCAGGATTTTTTTTCAAATGTTTGTTGGCCATTTGTATATATATCTTCTTGGGAAAAATGCCTCTTCATGTCATTTGCCCACTTTTTAAGGAGGGTGTTTGGATTATTCTTGCTGAATTTTTTTAGTTCCTTTTATGTTCCTGATATTAGTTCTTTATTGAATATTGAATATATATTTTGCAAATATTTCCCCCCATTCTGTAGCTTTTGTATTTACTCTATTGACTATTTCTTTTGCTGTGCTGAGCTTTTTTAGTTTAAACGAGTCCTATTTTTTTATTTTGTTGTTGTTGTTGCATTTGCTTTTGGGATCTTAGTCATAAATTCTTTGCCTTGGCCAACGTCCAGAAGAATTTTTCTTAGGTTTTCTTCTAGGATTTTTGTACTTTCAGATCTTACGTTTAAGTCTTTAATCCATCTTGAATTAATTTTGAATATGGTGAGGAGTAAGGCTCTAGTTTCATTCTTCTGCATGAGGCTATCCAATTTGCCCAGCACCATTTATTGTAAAGGGCGTCATTTCCCCAGTGCATGTTCTTGACAACTTTGTCAAAGATCAGTTAGCTTGTAAGTATGTGGCTTTATTTCTGGGTTTTCTATTCTTTTCTAGTGATCTATGTGTCTATTTTTATACCAGTACCACACTGTTTTGGTTACTATAACCTTATAGTAGGATTTGAAGACAGTCCATGTGATGTCTCCAGCTATGTTCTTTTCACTTAGGATTGCTGTCACTATTCACGCTCTTTTTTGGTTTCATATTAATGTTAGAATTGTTTTTTTTCTAATTTTGTGAAAACGAGGTTAATATTAATATTTGGTAGAAATTACATTGTATCTGTAGATTGCTTTGGGCAGTATGCCATTATAACAATATTGATTCTTCCAATCCATAAGCATGAGATGTTTTCCTATTTGTTTGTGTCATCTACAGTTTCTTCCATCAGTGTTTCGTAGTTCCCCTTGGAGAGATTTTTCAACTCCTTGATTAAGTTTATTCCTAAATATTTTACTTTATTTGGAGCTATTATAAATGGAATTATGTTCTTAATTTAATTCTCAGCTTGATCATTACAGGTGTATTAAAATGTTATTGAGTTTTGTACATTGATTTTATAACCTGAAACTTTTCTGAATTCATTTATCCAATCTAGGAGTCCTCTGGAGGAATCCTTAGGGTTTTCTAAGTATAAGATCATATCAGCAGAAATAATTTGACTTCCTCTTTTCCAATTTGGATGCCCTTTATTTCTTTCTCTTGCCTGATACTCTGCCTAGGACTTGCAGTATTATGTTGACTAAAACTGGTGAAAGTGGGCATTCTTGAATTGTTCTAGTTCTCAAGGGAAATGCTTTCAGCTTTTTCACATCCAGTATGACGTTTGCTTTGGGTTTGTCATATATGGCTTTTATTATTTTAAGGTATGTTTCCTTTTGCTGAGTGTTTTGAGGGTTTTTGTCATGAAGGAATGCTGAATTTGTCAAATGCTTTTTCTGCATCTATTGACATGATCATGTAGTTTATGTTTTTAATTCTGTTTATGTGGTGAATTACATTTACTGACTTGTGTATGTTGAATTATCCTTGCATCCCAAGTACAAAACCCATTTGATCATGGTGAATTATCGTTTTCATGTGCTCTTGGATTCAGTTGGCTAGTATTTTGTTGAGGATTCTTACATCTGTGTTCATCACAGTTTTTGGTCTACAGTTTCCAAACATCCTTTCCTGGATTTGGTATTAATATGATACTGGCTTAAGAGGATAAGATAGGGAATATTGCCGCCTTATCCATCTTTTGGAACAGTTTCAGTAGGATTGGCAACAGTTCTTTGTACATCTGGCAGAATTCAGCTGTGAATCCCTCTGGTCTTGAGCTTATTTTGGGGAGGAGTTTTTTGTTTGTTTGTTTGTTTGTTTTTCCGCTCATTCAAGTTGCTACTCATGATTGGTCTATTCAGGAGTTCTATTTCTTCTTGGTTCAAATCCCATGAGGTTGTATGTTTTCAGGATTTCATCTGTTTCCTCTAGGTTTTCTAGTTTGTGAGCCTTTAGTTGTTCATAATAGTCTCTGATGATCATTTGTATTTCTGTAGTATCAGTTGTAATGTCTCCTTTTTCATTTGTGATGTTTATTTGGCTCTTCTCTATTTTTTCTTGGTTAGTCTAGCTAGTGTTTTATTAATTTTGTTTATCATTTCAAAGAACCAACTTTTTGTTTCATTGATCCTTTGTATTATTTTGGGGGGGGGGGTCTCTATTTGATTTAGTTCCGCTCTGCTCTCTGTTATTTCTTTTCTGCTAACTTTGAGTTTGCTTTGTTCTTGGTTTTCTAGTTCCTTGAGGTGCAACATTAGGTTGTTATTTTATGATCTTTATACTTTTATAATGTAAGCATTTAATGCTAGAAACTTCCCTCCTAGCACTGCTTTTTCTGTATCCCACAGGTTTTGGTGGTGGTGTGTTTCATTTTTATTGATTTCAAAAAAATTTTAATTTCTCTTTTTCTTCATTGACCCACTGATCATTCAGGGGCATACCATTTAACTTCCATGTGTTTATATAGTTTCTGAAGTTCCTCTATGATTGATTTCTAGCTTTATTCCACTGTGTTCTGAAAAACTACTTGATACGATACAGGTTTTCTTCAAATTTGTTAAGACTTGTTTTGTGGCCTAAAGTGTGATCTATATTGTAGAATGTTTCATGTGCTGATGAAAAAAAATGTTTATTCTTTAGTTGTTGGGTGAAATGTTCTATAAATGTGAATGAAGTCCATTTGTTCTAAAGTCCAATTTAATTTTAATGTGTCTTTGTTGATTTTCTGTCTTGATGATCTGTCTAGTGCTATGAGTGTGGTATTGAAGTCCCCCACTCTTATTGTGTTGCTGTCTGTCTCTTTTCTTATGTCTAGTAATATTTGTTTTGTGAATCAGCGTGGTCGAATGTTGGTACATATACATTTTGGATCATTACATCCTCTTGCTGAATTGGTCTTTTTACCATAATATAATAACCTTCTTCATCTTTTGAAACTATTTTTGATTCAATGTCTGTATTATACAAGTATAGCTCACTGTTGGTTTCCATTTGCATACAATATCTTTTTGCACTCCTTTACTTTCAGTCTATATATGTCTTTATATGTATGGTGGGTTTTCTGTAAGCAACATGTAGTTAGGTTCTGTAAAATCGATTCTGCCAATCTGTATCTTTTAAGTGGAGCGTTTATAGTCAATATTAATACTGATATGTAAGACTTTGTTCTTGTCATATTGTCAGTTTATTTCTAGTTGTTTTATAAATTCTTTCTTTTTCTCTGTTCTTTTGCCCATGTGGTTTTCTGATCTTCTGTCATGTTGCCATTTAACTCCTTTCTCTTCCTCCTTTGTGTAATCGTTTTGTGAGACCTGTGTGTTTTTGTGATGATGAATATTGATCTTTTGTTTCCATGTTTAAAACTCCTTTGAGTGTTTCCTGTAGGGATGGTCTAGTGGTGATGAATTCTTTCGGTGTTTCCTTATCTGGGAAAGACTTTATTTCGCCTTCATTTGTGAAGCTTATTCTGGCAAGATGTAAAATTGTTGGTTGGCAGTTTTTTGATTTTTTGGTTCAACACTTTGGAAATGCCATCCCATTTTCTTCTGTCCTACTAAGAGGTCTGCTGTTAATCTGATGAGGTTTTCTTTATAGGTGACTAGACAGTATTTTCCTGTGATTTTTAAAATTCTCTCTTTTACTTCAGCTTTAGTTATTCTGACTAGGATATGCCATGGTGAAGTCCTCTTTGCCATGTGTTTGCCTGGGGATCATTGGGCCTCCTGTAGTTGAACGTCTAACTGTCTCGGCAGTACTGAAAATTTTTTGACTATTATTTCCTTAAGTAGGTTTTCTAAACTTTGATCTGCCTTCCTTCATGAAAATACCAATAACTTGTAAGTTGTCACTTTATGTAGTCCCGGATGTCTCAAAAGATTTGCTCATTCTTTTTTCCTTATTTTTTATCTGACTGGATTTTTCCAAAGTCCTATCTTCAAGTTCTGAGATTCTTTCTTCTGCTTGATCTAGTCTATTCTTGAAGTTTTTAATATTTTTGTATTTTCTTCCGTGAATTTTTCAGCTCTGGAATTTCTGTTTGGGTTGTTTTTATGATATCTCTCTTGTTGATAAATTTCTCATTCGTATCCTGAATTGATTTTCTGTTTCCTTATATTAATTTTCAGATTTCTCTTCCATCTCATTGAGCTTCCTTAGAATCAGTATTTTAAATTCTTTATCTGACATTTCAGGTATTCTCTTTGATTGGGATCTGTTGCTGGACAGTTGCTGTGGTCCTTTGATAGTGTCATATTTCCTTGTTTTTTCATGTTTCCTGTGTCCTTCTGTTGATATCTGCTGTAGCAGTTGCTTGTTCTGATTTTTGAAATTGTTTTAAGAAGGTGAGAATTTTTTCCTGAAGAGGTATATTTGTTGTTTGTTGAGTAGGACACTTTGGCTTTGAGTTTGGGTGCCTGCAGTAGTGTGATCTTTGTATGATTTCTTAGGCAGTACACAGGGTCAGTGGTATCTACGCTTGCTTTGTTGGTGTATGGAACGGTTTTTAGTTGAGTCTGTGGTGAAGATTTTCTGGCACTTGAACAGCAGCGGTGGCCAGTCTTTGGGCTGTAGTGGCGGAAGCAGTGGTCTGAGTATGCCTGATTTTAGTCCCCAGAGCAGCTTACATTGACAGCAGTGTTAGTGTGTCCTGGGTGGCCAATTCTTGGGCTTTTCAGGTAGCTTGCTCAGAAGCTAGAATTTGGAGCAGAGGATTGGGTTTGGTGGCTTCTCAGGCCCCTATGCAGCTCGTGTGATGTGAGGAGTGACAGTAGTGGTGGTTGAGCCACCCACTAAGACCCAAGTGGTCCATATTGGTGTCACTGGTAGCTGCAATAGATTGGTCAAGCTAGTCCCCAGTTCCACAGCTGCCTGTAAAAGGGCAGCGGGTACTGTCCTAAGTGTGCTTATGAGAGTTCTGTCTCCCCTGCCCCTTCCTGGCCAGGTGGTGGCTACAGTCATGTAGCCTTGAATTCAGCCTGAAGGTGAGGAGCAGCCCAGTGTTGAAATATCAAAATGGCACCAGCTGTGGGCTTGCACTTAAGGCAGGCAGGGCCCCTTTCAAACAAGTGGCGCAGGCAAGAATCTGTGGGGAGTGGTGTCTGCTCACGTCTCAGTCTCGCAGGAGCCCACAGCAGGGCAGTGGGAATCGTCCTACGTGTGTGTAGTAGAGCTTGGGCTCCCTTGTCCTTCAGCCAGGCAAGGCTGCAGCTGTGTCCACGCACACTCAGTCCAAGGACAGGGTGCTGCCCAGGTTTAAACTCCCAGAGTGGCCCCTTGGGCTTGTGACCACAGAAGGTAAATCCTTTTCCAGACAAACAGCGTGGGCAAGATGCTGGGGGTGGGGGAGCTGCCTGCTCACGATTCTCTCCCACGGCAGCCCATCGCAGAGTGCTGGGCACGTCCTGGGTGTACATAGGAGAGCTTGGGCTCCCCTGTCCCTCCTCAGAGGGCAGGGTTGTGGCGGCCTCGGCCCAATTTTGGACCAAAGGTGGGGCATTACCTGGTTTCAAACTCCCACGATGGTGCCCTGAGCCATTACCAAAGGGGCAGGGCCCTTCTCAGGCAGGCTGAGCTGGCAAGAAACTGAGTAGTGTCATTTGCACAAGATTGTCCCACAGCAGCCAGCTGCAGGATGGGGGCTCTGCCCAAGATGCATGCTGGGAAGCCTGGTTTCCCTGCCAGTCCCCAGCCAGGTGGGGGCTGCAGCTGCTTCAAGCCCAAACCCGGCCCAAGGCTCGGGTGCATCCCAGCATGACACTCTCAAATGGCACCTTGAACCTGCGACTGGAAATGCAGGGGCCCCACCCAGGCAGGCAGTGTGGGCGAGAAAATAGAGAAAAGGCTGTTTGCCCATGTCTCAGTCTCAACAGCAGCCCACAGGAGTGCGGCGGGGACCTTCCAAGGGGTGCCTGGGGGTTCCTAGGCTCCTGCGTCCTCCTCGGAGCAGTGCGGCGGTTGGGGCGGTGCCCACAGTTCGCCAGGATCAGGCTCTCAGAACAGCACCTGGCTCACGCTGCTCCAGGCTCAGACACCTGTGGGAGTCTGTGTGAGCCCCTTTCTGGAACGTGTCTGCGCAGTCGCCAAGCAGCTCCCATGCTAGGCCCAAGCCCGGTGTGGGTCAGGGGTTCTCTTGTAGCCAAGACTGTAAAAACGTGTCTCCGCAAATGGACCCCGGGGGGCTTCTCTCTTACTGTGTCCCCGTATCCAGGAACTTCTCTCAGCTATTAGCCAGTCCCTGGCTGGGCAAGTGGCCCTGAACCCTCTCCTTTCCCACTCGTGCTGTTTCCTGTCACTGTCCTGATGAATCCTAGCATTGTCTCCTAGGTGATCTGTTTGAAATGTGAGAGTATGGTTAGTGTTTTTGTTCCTCTCCATGGAGCAGGTACTTAGTACCTGTGCCTAATCAGCCATCCTGATCCTATGAGCGTGGATTTCTTAACTCCTTTTCTCACTTGAGACACTAAAATTAAAAATTAAAATAATGCAGCCAATTATATAAACCATCCCCACCAAAAAGAATATCACACTACATTTTAATTTTCATATCTTTGATTACCAGCTCTCTTTATTGTCTCTGCTTCTGTTTTTCCGGATTGTGCTGGCCCAGATCTGTGCCCTACTTTCCTTTGAAAACTTGTGTTATAATTGTAGGAATTTTATAAATCTCAGTTGTTTTGGGCAAAAAGTTAGAAGTTTTAAAAAATATCTTTTGGGAAACATGCTTCCTAAGATAAGTTCTGTCATTCACAAAAGGTCTTCCCTCCATGGTTGGGCTCTGAGTTCCTTTGTAAAACGTTTGAGTGGCAGAGGCGAGGTCAAACCCTACTTTTAGCAAGTTCCACTTGATCTTGAAGCAGCCATTTAACCAGTGCATTACAGACCTCAGCAGGATGGCTTGCTTATCCCAAACAACAATTCCTGTTAAGCCAAGGGTGCAGTGATGGGGGCCGAGGGAGATGGTTAAATAAGTTAGTCTTCATCCTCACAGTGGGGTAACATATATCGTTAGGTCCTTTTGTGGATGAATATTTAAAGATGTTAAGAGATGATTTAGTATGTTGCAAAATAACCTATATAGTATCATCCAAGTTTTATCTACGTAAAAGGGAGATATGCTAAAATATTAACAGAGGCTTTCTCTGAGTGGCGGGATTATGAGTGATGTTTTGTTCATTTTCTTTTTTTGCATTTTACAAATTTCTTACTATACCCAAGGGGAGAAAGTTGTCAGGTTTCTCCAGCAGCCTGACTTGGGGCCTCTTTCCCTCTTAGGGACACTCCTCAGTGGGCACTGTGACCAAAGCAAAGTGCTGAGCTGCAGGCCTGGGTGGCCCATGAGTTATTCCTGGAGGAGCAGGGATTGGTGGCTCCAGTGAGCCAGTCACTAGGGAAACTGACGTCTCCCTGGGGCCTGGACGAGTGGGTTTGGTGGGAGGAGAGGACAGGAGAGAGGCAAGGTCACCCTTCCACGGTCTCGTCTCATCTCTACCACAGCCGTAACACCTTAACACTCGCTGGGCCAAGCAGGAAGCAGGGTGTGTGAAGGGACAGTGAAGCACGAGGCACTGAGTGCTGTGGATCCTTAGAAACAAGAGCCACAGTCTTCTGTCTCTGCATCGTTCTGTTTTTCAGTAACCTCACTTTCAGGCACGCAACTTGGATTGCTTCACTCTTCTCAGAATGGGTGAGAAAAACACTGGAAATGGTCAAAATTAGGCTGCATGGAAGACACCTATCAAGTTGCAGATATTCTCCAATTGAATGGGCACTAGTCTATTATCAGTGAACTATAGTAGTGTAAACTGGATGTACAAAGATGTTCATGTGTGTGAATGCACCTGGTGGCAAAAGGAGCCAGTGTCCTTATAACGACAGTTGTTATAAATGGATCCAGGGATTTAACATTCATTCATTCAATATTCATTCATTAATTTCATTCACTCAGTCAACAACTACCTGGCTCAAATCCCAGTTCCACCTCAACCAGCTCTGCGGCCCACAGCAAGTCACTGAGCTTTCCTGAAACGGTTTCTCACTGTGCTGATCACCAGGGGTTTCCTGCAGGGCCTGGACCTTGACACCCCCCAGGGCTGTGTCTGGTAACAGGAACTGTGCGCGAATCGTGTCTTCTCAGATGCCGGAGCCCCCACCTACATGTATGAGTTTCGGTACCGCCCAAGCTTCTCATCAGACATGAAACCCAAGACGGTGAGAGGGGACCACGGGGATGAGATCTTCTCTGTCTTGGGAGCCCCATTTTTAAAAGGTAATGGCTCTTGGTGGCTGTGAGCCTGGAGTTAGGAGATGTGGGTTCCACTCTTGGTTTGGAGGCCTTGAGCGATTTCTCTTTCTGTCCTGGTCTTAGTTTCCCGATTCACTGTAACAGGGTCGAATGCCATTGTGCAGCCCCCACCCTTCCTCCTGCTCTGACACGCGTGAAGGAGGATGTGCACTCATGTGCCCTCAGCCAAGGTCACTCTCAGAATCCTGGCCTGTGGCATCGATAAGGCAGAGGTGGGTCACCTGCAGGGCCCTGCTCTAGGGCCAGAATGTCACTACTCCATTTCCCTCTCACAAGAGCATATCAGAATGTGAGTGAAGTTCAGGTTAGAATTGGTGTTAACCTTGAACTGGGTCTAATGTGCGTCTGCCGTCTGTCCTTCTGTCTCTCTGCTTGATAAAAACTTGTATCTTTAACTTAAAATATTTAATAACATATTTTAAAGAAAAATTCTAACAAATGTCTTCAATACCTTAACTCTCAGCAGTAACAGGTGACTGTGACCCACCTCGTGGCTGTTCATGACACACCAGTGCCTCTGGGCGTCTCCCAGTCTGGTGATTCCTTAGGACATTCGCAGCTCTGCTATGTTACGTAATATGAAAATGTGCTGTGTGTAGGAGATTGAGAAAGACCCAAGGGAGAGCAACCCCGAGAGTTGGGATTTCTGCAGAGCAAAGCCTGGTGTGAGGCATTAGGACGCTGAGTGGGGAGGAGGCAGGTGGGGGTCACAGAAGACAAAGGCAGCCGGGCATGGATTGGCTGCATGCCCCTTGCTGAGCTCTAGATAATCATCCCCAACCCTACAGTGCACAGGGATTAACCAGGAACTTCTTGAAATGCAGGTTGTGACTCCGTGTGTGTGTGTGTGTATGTGTGTGGTGTATTCACCAAGACTATTGTTTGTAACAAGCTCCCAGGTGACACTAACGCTGCTGAACCATGAATCAACTTTGAGTAGCAAAAGGTTTTTTCTTGTTCCCACAGAGGGTGCTTCAGATGAAGAGATCAAACTTAGCAAGACGGTGATGAAATTCTGGGCCAACTTTGCTCGGAATGGGTGAGGCTGGTGGCAAAGGTGGGGCAGGGTCGGTGGGGGCAGGTGGCTCTTTGGGGAGGAAGGGGCAGCTTCTAAAGTTTGAGTGACCAAACTCCCCACCCTGTGAGCACAGTGCCGTGTCAATGAGAGTTCTCTGAAAACGGACAGGCTGCCCCAGGAGGTGGTGAGCTCCCCGTCTCTGGAGGTGTAAAAGCCTCTTGAAAGACATGAGTCAGGAGATCCCTGCAAGTCTCAGAGGATTGCTGGGACCACACAGCAGCTTTAAGCAGTTTGTTTGATTCTGTCCCCAGGAACCCCAATGGGGAGGGACTGCCCCATTGGCCAGCGTACGACCAGAAGGAAGGGTACCTGCAGATTGATGTCCCCACGCAGGCAGCCCAGAAGCTGAAGGACAAGGAAGTGGACTTCTGGACCAAGCTCCTGGGCACGGAGGCTGCCAAGAAGCCACCACAGACAGAACACATTGAGCTGTGAACGGGAGGCTCCACCTGCCTCTGGAGCCTGGAGGAGCCAAGACAGGGCTATTCTACAGAAGGTGATCGTGGGTCAGAGAGCATCAGGTTGTGGGGCTGGAGAATTGTCCCCTGGGGGTGGACAGAGGCCAGAGAGATGCAATTTTGGCACTCGTGACCTCAATTGTGGGAATAAATGTTCTTCTGGAGGCCAGATCAGTGTTTGTGTCTCTGGCTAGATTTTAGTGTTTCCTCCTCAGAGGAGGAGGATGGAGAGGGAGGCACCAGCAGTAGGAAGGCGCCTCTGCTGGGGACGGCTTGGCCTCCAGACAAGCAGCACCCAGCAGGCTGGGCCCTGGGAGGTGCTGAGGGGACTGTGCACATGCCCCGACCCTCTGAGCCCCGACAGCTTCCAGTGGTCGGACTGGGGCTGGCCAGAGTGCAGCCGTCCTCCCTCAAGTTGGAGTTCCCTGTGGAGATGGAGGTGGCACAGGCTGAGCATGAACCTGGATCGGTAGAGGGAGAGGGGCCGTGGTGACCTGTGGCCGTGGTGCCTGGCCTTCACTGACCCTCCCACAGGTGTGCAGGACCTTCCTCAACGTACACAGTGGCCTCCCAGGCCCTCTGTGAGGCTGTCCCTTCCAACAGCTGCCCTTAACCCCTGGAACCTGGGCCATTTCACGTCCCGGCAGTGACGACCTTGCAAGAAGCCCCTTAAGTGTTACCCTAAAACTGGTTCTTTCAGAACCTCAGGGGGGACGTTTCGAATCTGCTGGGATGTAAAGTGTTCTAAGGCATGTCAGTCCTACCCTGACAGCAAGGAAAAGCTGGATTATTGTAAAAATTACTACTGTTCCTGCAGAAAAGAGCTGAAATGACAAGGCAAATGATTACGTGCAATGTAAGAGAACACAGGCGCCTTGGAGGATGTGTGTGATGGGAACACGGGCTTCAATCCACCTGTACGCTGAAGACAAGGTCGCTATAATCAGGAGAACCTCTCAAAATTTTAATCAAGTGTTAAAAGCCAAGTGCATCCTAGTATGAGAGTATAAAATCCCTGGGAACCGCAGACCGAAGGAGGAGTTTAAACCCACACTGACTCTTCCCGGACCTCTCGCAGGTGCTCCGAGAAAGACAGGAGAAAGTCTGCCTCCAGGCGTGCAGGCGTGAGCCCGGCTCTGACCCTGCTCCCCCAAAAAATAAAATCCTTCAACTACTGGGGAGAGAGCAGCAAACTTGTCTCCCTCAGGGCACTTGTGGAGACCTACTGAGGCTGAGGAAAAATTGAAAAACCCCTGGTGAGGGACAGCAAAGCATCCTGGGTCCAGTTCATTGGTATATACTGCTGGTGAGGGGAAGGAACTTTCTCACAGTAATCCTTCCCAAGACTGAGGAACCCAGGGCCTGCCTATGACTGAGGCTAGACCAAGACAAGAGAAAGCACTCCTGGTCGTCACCAGAATGAGCAAGTACCAACAGGTGCACAGGGAAGGCCTAAGCCTGAGGAGCAGACCAACGCATTAACAAAGCCCTTCAGAAACACCGCCCTTACACAAGCACACCAGAGTAAGCGCAAGCACAAGGTAACATAAAAAGAATTTGAAGCCAACGGTGCACTTAAAATAACCATAGCAACAACACAACCCAAGCCCTACTCATCTCCTGACTACAACAACTTAATTCCACACACACACACACACACACACACACACGCATGCTCATGTGCAGAATCAGTCTTGTAGAACAGTGGTCACCAACCTTTTTGGCACTAGGGATGAGTTTCATGGAAGACATTGTTTCCACAGACCAGGGTGAGGGTGGGGTGGGGTGGGGTGGTGTCATGGTGGGGTTGGTGGTGCTCAGGCAGTGATGGGTGGCCCATTTCCTCACAGGCCATGCACTGGTACTGAGCCATGGATTGGGGGTTGGGAACACAGTTGGAGAAGATAAAACGTGCCCATTTCCAGTCCTAAATGCTATTTACTTCAGTTTGTAGTCTCTTACACATGATGTTGAGCATCGAATAGAAAATTGCAAACACACACACAAAAAGGCAAGGAAAAAACCCATTTACAAGTGACAAAGCAATCTACAGAACCAGATTCTGAGATAACCTATATTTTAGAACTAACAGACTGAGAATTTAAAATAACCATATGGAAAACATACAAAGACATTATGGAAATTTCAGCAGAGGTAAAAACTATAAGAAAGAAGCAAATGTTAGGTTTTTTTTTTTCATTTCTGATAGAAATCAAGAAGGCCTCTCATGAATTCAGCAGTAAAGCTAACAATTAAGCTACTATAAATTCAAATGAAAGCATTATAACTTTAGGATGTTAAATGGAATCTCCATGGTAACCACAAAGAAAATAGCTACAGAACATATATAAGGGAAAATATGAAAGGAATTTTAAAAATTCACTATGAAAAATAAAGCACAAAAGATGACAGTAATGAAGGAAATGAGGGACCAAAAAAATCTATAGAGCATACAGAAAACAAACCACAAAAATGACACGTAAATCCTTTATCAGTAACTACTTTAAATTTAAATGAATTAAACTTTCCCATCAAAAGATACAGATTGGTAGAATGGATAAAAAATATGATCCAGCCACATGCTATCTACAAGATACTTCAAATCCAAAGACATAAACAGATTAAAAATAAGAAGAAAAGTGATATTGTATGCAAATGGCAACCAAGAGTGCAGGAGTGACTATACTAATACCAGAAAAAATAGACTTGAAATAAAAAAATATTTACAGGAGACAAAAGACATCGTATATTAATAAAAGTTTCAATATAGCAAGAAGTATAACAATTACAGACATTTACACACCTACTAGCACACCATAAAAATATATTAAATATAAAGCAAAAACTGACAGAATTGAGAGGAGAAATAGACAGTTTCTTAATAATATTGAGATTTTAACACCTCCATTTTCAATAATGGATAAAACCACCAGACAGAACATAAGTAAGAAAACGGAAGACATAACACAATAAACCAACAAGACTTAACAGACAAATACAGAACACTCTACCCAACAACAAGAACAACATACACTCTTCTCAAGCACACAGAGGACATCTTTCAGGGAAGACTGCATCTTAGGCCACAAATTAAATCTCAATAGATTTTAAAAGATAGCTGGTATACAAAGTGTCTTCTACCACAATGAAGTTAGAAATCAACAACCGAAGGAGAACTGGAAAATTCACAAATTTGTGAAAGTTTCAAAAACACACTCAAACAACCAAAGGATGAAAGAACTCACAAGGAAATTTAGAAAACACTTAGAGATAAACAAAAATTAAAACAAAGCACACCAAAACTTATGAGATGGTACAAAAGCAGTGCTAAGGGGGTCTGCAGAGCAAGGATGGTTTAACATACAAACATTAATCAATGTAATATACTACATCAGACGAAAAACCCAATATGATCATTTCAATTAATGCAAAAAAGTATTTGACAAAATTCAACACCCTTCATGTGAAAATACTCAAAACACTAGGAATAGAAGGAAATCATCTCAACATAATGAATACCATGTATTTCTAAAGCCACAGCAAGTATCAAACTCAACGGTGAAAGACCGAAAGCTTTTCCTCTGAGATCAGACATCGACATGGATGTCCCCCTTCATCACCTCCATTCACACAGCACTAGAATTCTAGCCAAAGCAATTAAGAAAAATAAATAAAAGACATCCAAGGTGATGTCCACGATCCACTCAAGGTGGGGAGGGATGACCTCCAGCCGGTAATCTAGGAAACGGTCACTCAGTATGATGGAAAGAGAGCAGAGAATCACTTTAATTTAGGCTGCTGAGTTGCGGCTGGCTGCGGCTTGAGGGCTCACTGAATGCAACTCACAAAGCAGAACACGTCCCCCCAGAAAGGCCCACTGAGCGTCCACCAGCAACTTCCTCAGGGTTCCCAGGCAAATGAGACAAGACAAAACGCGAGAGCTCACAATAAGAATTTCAAAGCCAAATTCCAGAACCGCGACCCAGAGGGCCCAAGAGTACTTTTCCCGGACAGTGCTCTTTATTGTCCTTCCAGTTAGGGAAAGTCCTCTCAAACAAGGCCCTTCCTAAAGGGGAGGGAGGATCAACAAGACGTCCCAAGAGGCTACAAGACCTCCCAGGAGAACAGCACATCAGGAGAAGGGAAAGACGGCGCCAGCTGCACTTGAGAGAATTCACCAAAGGCATATTGTAAACCCAGAAACTGCTGCTCCACCGCAAGCGAGCTCCTATGCGGACGGTCACAATACCCCACCAGCAAGGACAGCTCCTGAGCGGCCCCAGATTCAACAGAACCAGGCTCTCTCCTGGCTGGCAGAGACGGTTAAGGGACACTGAGCTATGTGCAAATGCCCGTGAGGGGCCTCCTGTCTAGCTTACCTCAATCTGTAACCCCATCGCGTTCATTGTCTGGAGCACGGCAAGTCAGTACACTCAGGGTTACGGCAGAGAAAGAGGTTTAATTGTAAGACAGACAAATGAGGAGACGGGAGGACGTCACAAACCCACTTCACTGGGGAGTTGGCGACTAGCAATTTTAAAGGGTTTGAACAAGTAGTGGGTCGAGGTGAGGGCATCATTAATTGGCTGAAGAGTGTAGGGTGAAGTCATGGGATCAGGAGATGAAGAAACTGCATTCTCAGGCTGGTTTGGTTGCTCTGCGGAGGTCTTCAAACTAGTTGGCATAAACCATTCCACCGGAATTTAGGATCTGAAAAACATCATCAGCCATTCTTAAACAAAAGTCTTATGATTCTAATGTCAGAGATCCCATCTGTAATGCCAGTAAGGATGGAAACAATTCTCACACAAAAGCTTGAATGAATGAAAGAAACAAACCCAGGATATCTTTTTTTGGAAATGATAAACTACAATATTAGGACCAGTGCTTCCCTCAGTATGGTTTCAAATGCTGAATGATAAGATACTTTTTAATACCATAGATGTATCAACAGCTGTTAAGATACTGGGGAGTTTCCAATCAAAATTCCTTGGGGAAAGCAAGCACTCCCAGACATGAATGGAACACAAGCCCATCAAAACCACTATGTTTTTGAAGGCATTTGCTGAACCTGACAAACATGAGCTTTGGTTTTATAGTCTTGTGGAATGAGGAGAACCTAAGTCAAGGCCCAGGGCTCAATAAAGGTGTAAAGCCTTATGGAAAACTTCCCCCCTCCCCCATTAAACTAGAAGATCTACATCCTCAGATGTTACCCAAAACAAAACCCCTTTCCCACCCCCATCCTCAGGGTATTACAGGCAGGGTTGCCTTGTTACTGAGTTGAATAGAAGAAAAAGAAGGGGAAAAAAAAAATCAATCTTCACTTTGATTTTCAGCCTGGGGAGGAGAGGGGATTTATGAGAAGGGGGTTGGGATTCCAAAGAACATCAAGCTTTGGATTTGGCTTAAGGCACCAGGCTGAAATAAATGCGAATCCTCTCTAAAGGAAGGCACCTGAACTCCAGGACTTGGGCATCACCACACATAATTTCCAAGGGCACTAAGCACAGACAAAGCCAACCAAATACACAAGGATTCACCAGCAGTGAGAAACGGAGAAACAGTACACAACCCAAACAGACCCAAACGTACTTTAAATATTGAAATGAGACACAGGTTTGGAAATAATTATGTTTATAGTTAATAATAAACATAAATGATAAGCTTGAAAAACCTCCAAGTTATTGTAACGGAGGGGAATGGCCTGGAAAAAAAATGGCACAAATATTTTCTGTCTCTTTAAAACATCCTCCACTCCTGTTTGAGAACTGCAGCCTGCATCCCTGCCTCAGGCCAGGGGTTGGGAGGGGCAAGTCTTTGTTGATTTGTGCAACAGGATGTGGCCCAGCCCAGCCTGGTACTGGGAGATCCTGGGCAGAGGTCATGAGATTGTCTTCAGGGGAGATGGGTTGATCAGAATTATCAACTGTAGTTGAACAGTAATTGCCTGCAGCTGAGGACCCATCCTTTAAAAGCTCTGTATTTCTGCAAATATGCAGGAAAAATTTGGATCTTGAGAAGACAAGGTCTACCATTTTTCCTCTTTTGCCAGCAAAGTAAACTCTAAGGAGTTTGCTCTCCTTCCTCCTCAATCTGCTTGTCCTTCTTCGACCTTGTGGACAAGTGGCCGAGCTTTTGGTAACATTATTACTCAAGATGTAAAAGCTGAGAAGAAAACACCTAGGATTTTAGAACCCTATGGTGATCTTAGTCTAAAAGGATAAATAAAGTTGGGTACACTGTGGCATCTGCAATTAACTGAGGGAAAATCACAATGAAGCCACAAATCACTCCATAGAAACAGCACAGTTTAACCTTAGGACTTCAAGTATGAAGTGGGAAAGCCCTGGGCTAACATGAGCTGCAAGATTCGTAACAGTCTTCGCTTAGCATGCAGTCCTCACTTGCTGCAGACCGCCAGGACAGCCCCCCTTTCCACCAACCACTGACTCCACTTCACTCAAGATTCTCCGACAGTAATGGGCATAATTTCAATCCTTGCAAGTGAAAGTGAAAACCCTTCTAAAATTGAGTGAAAATCCTTATAAGAAGTAAAATCCTTAGAAAGGCTTCATTATAGCATAATAATATAATGAGAATAAAAGTGTGCCTTTGCATACTTTTCTTATTACAGAAAATTATAAGGAAAAATTCAGTCTTGCTATAATCAAAGGAATTCATGTCATGTATTCAAAACCTAATGAAAGGATACTTAATATCTTACTCTCAAATGCCATAAGCCTTAGAGATAGATCTTCAATGCCATATAACCCTCTGATCAACTGGATAATTACTGTGACTTCTTTTATTTTAAAATTTATATTTGACCACTTTTAAAGTGTATATTTACCTCTTCTCAAACCTATATTATTTTCCTTTTCAAATAGCCACTTATTTTGTCTTTTAAAACATCTTCATTGAGATGTAACTTGTACCAAAACAGTCTCACCCGCTGTACGACCACTGTTCAATAATTTTGAGAGCACTGAACAGTCATCACCACGCTCTGGGGTTAGAATGTTTCCTTCACTCCAGAGTTTCCTTGTGCTGGTTGGTGGTCACTCCGGATCTCAACCCCCACCCCTAGGCACAGACTAATCTACTTATGTCTTCAAAGATTTGCCTTTTTGAAAATTTTGTGTAAATAGGATCATAAAATATGTACTCTTAGTGTTTGGCTTCTTACACTTAGCAGAGATTTTTAAGGTATCCATTTAAAATAGCATGTATCAATAGTTCTTATTGCTGTTCTATTTCACCGTATGGATATACTCATTCTGTTTATCCAATCACAAAGTGGTATACATTTAAATTATTTCTACTTCTTGGCTATTATGGATAATGCTACTAAAATATTCACGTATAAGACCATGACATACCCTCCCCTCCTTGCAGATCACGTAACTATTCCTGGAAGAAAAGAGGATGGAAACTTTCACTGTATTCATGTATTAAAAATTCACGTTAAGAATCTATAAAATTCTTACGTTAAAAACTAAGGTACACTGGTCCCCATTTTCTTTCTTTCTTTCTTGCTATCTCTCTCTCTTCGTTTCCTTTCTTTTTAGAGATGGGGTCTCTCTATGTTGCCCAGGCTGACCTTGAAATTTTGGGCTCAAGTGATTCTCCTGCTTCAGGCTCCTGAGTAGCTACGAACACAGGCATGTACCACCATGGCTAGCCCCACTTTCTGATTAGGGATCTCTTCTCTTACACCTTCTTATCAGCAGATCCTCAGCCAATGATCGCTGCACCTTGAATGTCTCTCCAAAAGTTCATGAGTTGGAAACTTAGTTGCCAAAGTAACAGTATTAAGAGATGGGAGCTCTAAGAGGTTAGACTAGGCCATGAGGGCTTTGCCCTCAATAAATGGATTAGTGCTGATATCTTGGGAGTAGGTTGGTTATCCCCTGAAGGGTTTCTTGAAAAGTCTGGCCCCCTTCCTCTCTGTCTTGTGCACACACATCTTTACCATGTGATGCTTTACAGGATGGCATGGCCCCACCAGATGCTGGCACCATGCCCTTGCACTCCCAGCCTCCAGTACCATGAGCCAAATACACTTCTGTTATTTATCACCTACCCAGTCTGTGGTATCATGTTGCAGAATTAGGAAACAGACTAAGGCAGAAAATTGGTCCTAGGAGTGGACTGTTGCTATAATAAATACCTGAAAATGTGGAAGAGGTTTTGGAACAGGGTTACGGGTAGAGGCTGGAAGAACCTGGAGAAGTCGGCTAGAAAAAGACTTGACTGACATACATGAAGCATTCAGGGTGATTCAGGTGAGGGCTCCGAAGAAGAGGAGAGCTGTAGGGAAAGTCTGAACTGTCTCAGAGAAGGTTTTATTGGTCATGATCAGAATGTTGGTAGAAACATGGATATTAAAGGGAATTCTGACAAGGTCTCGGAAATGAGAAAAAAGGTATTGGAAACTGCAGTAAGAGCCATCCTTTGTTACAAAGTAGCAAAGAATTTGGCCGAATTGTGTCCATGTCCTCAGTCTTCTTGGAATGCAGAATTTAAGAGTAATTTCTAGTGGAAGAAATATCTAAGCAGTAAAGTATTGACACTGTTGCAGTTACTTTTAACCACATACAGTGAAATACAAGAGGAGGAAAATGACTTGAAGATACAATTGAGAATTTAAAAAGTATCACAACAGAAAGATTTGGAAAATTCCCAGCCCAACCATGTAGAGAGTGAAAAAAAACATTCAGGAGAGAATTGGGGGGGGGGGGGCCACAGTTGCACATTGAATTATCATTGTGGTTAAGTATCAGAGCTTCTGGTTTTTTCCTTCTTCTCTATTCAACAACCATGTGTTAACATACTACGATAAACACTGGAATTAGAAGATGAAGATGACACAGTCCAGCTCTCCCAAATCCTATACTACAATCTCAAACGATAGATGCACAATTTCCATACAGAGTGATAATATCCAATTCCTTTCCAAATATTTGACTAATATTTCCCAATATTTTGAGAGACTCTTTTCCATAACATTTCTGTGACGTGACATTACAGACAGGCTTCATAAAATAACTTCTGTGATAGCATTCCTAGCCAGGTCTTGTAAAAGTAGTAACTCAGCACCAGATAAACGGAAGAGCCTTCATTGAAATCATCTGACATTGCCACTGATAAACACCATGTAAAATGTATATTGCAACATAACTTCAATTAAGGGACTACTGAGGTAAGTTATCTTTTCCCCCAAAAGCATTTCTCCTAAATATTTATTTCCTATGGGTAACAGATTCTATTACTTCTTTATACCCCAGTCACAACTACTTCCATAGGTATATTTTACTTAAACATGAAATACTGTTCTTGACAGATTGCTTGCAATTGTACTAAATACGTCTTAGCTATCTAGAGAATACATTCTGTATCACAAATTTAGTAGAGGTCCCTTTTCCCCTAACTCTTCAAGAGTACACGGTAGAAGCTGGTGCCTCTCTTCCAACCCTGGAGGGGCTCCCCCCACATCAATCCTCTTCCAGCCTTTCACCGACCCTTGGATTCTTTGTCACATAAATGACTGCCGAGGGCAACTGCCTTTGGGAAACAGTTACCAGGTCAGATGTAAAAGCTCAGAGGGAAAAGGCACAGACTCAGAGCACGGGGAGGCAGCTGCTCGGGGAGTGGCACCCAGAAGTCGAGGAAAAGGGTCTGGAGTGTTGATCCTCCAGTTTTGTTCTGGCTGGTGGGAGGCTGGGGTGGTTTTGCTGATATTGACAAGTGAAAACTGGCACATATTAAATGATGTTTTAAAAGTCTCTTTCATTTTATTCTTACTTTTCCATTAAATCACACATATTCCTCATATTTCCCTTAATAGAAATTCACAATTCTTGTGTCCAGTTGAATGACTTCAGATAACGGATGGAGAAGGGAGAAAAAAAAAGTCTTGGTGACATTAATGACTGTCCTATTCAGTTCTGGGAGGCGGCGGCTGCCATCAATGGGTTTTGGAGTGTGTACAGCAATAGCCCAGGAGAAAGTGAACATTGCCAGAGGAAATAAAAAAAATCTTCATAAACTGCTGATCTTCATTTTATGCATAACACCAAATCAAAAGCTATATGACCCTGTTCTGGAGTAAAATACATAAAGTATTTTTAATAAAAATGCTCCTCCTTTCTCCGTGTCCCTTGTATTTGTTTCCAGGCGGGGATTAGGTGTCAGATGGTGGAGGCAGCTGAAGTCCAGTACGAACAAGGGGAGCATGTCTGTTGCTTTACTTATGCTTTTGTAACTAGGAGACGTGGAGGAAATTACACACGGGAGAACAATGTGCCAGTGGATTTTAGCTAATTAGAAGGAGTCTCTCATAACTGGTAGTTCTCAACCAATGTCCCACAGAAATCTGAGGTTCCACAGAAGACACCGCAGGCTGAAGGGATAAGGAAGTCACAGCTTCAGAGCCCCCAGCCCTGCTTCAGCGACACACCTCCGCTTTTATCTGTTCTATGTGATACTGTTTCATGCAATGTTTTAAAAATTTTCTCTTCTTTGAAAAAATGTTTGAAAACGTATGAATGTCACTGATGTAGTAAAAGTCCCTAAATTTACCTAAGAGGCAACTCAGAGAGAGTTTGTAGCTTGCCTGCGCTCACAAGCCAATTCACTACAAACCAGGAATGAGCTTTATGTCTTACTGAGCCTGACGTTCTATGCCAGTTACTTCCTTCATCTTCAGAAAAAATATATGGATTTTTTTTTAGATGTAACTCAGACAAAAATGCATACGTAAAAGTATCACGTAGCTCAATAATGTGAAGGCAAGAGACATAAAAAAGCAGCTTTCTAGCTAAATTGTATGTTCTAAAGTTATAAATACAAATTAAGGAACACAAATTGATAGCATAACTTCAGTTAGTAGCAGTCACTGTACTCGATTTATAAAGAACAAATTTTTAAACTACAGAACAGGGAACTTGAAGGAGAAAATTTTTAGTTGAAGATTTCAAGCGAACTGAAATAAAGTTCTTTCTTAAAAGGATGATTCACTTTCTCCAAATAAACCTCGGTTTACCAAAATCTATCAACAAATGAATTGTCCGTGTTGTGAGTTATTTGTAGCAACATGGAAAACCAAACCAGGTTTCTCTTTACCATCTGACATACCAGTCTAATTTCTCACCATTAGCTGGTGCATACAGAGACATGGAGTTAATTTCAATTATAATTTAAATCCAGGCAGAAATGATGGGAGAACCTTCATTTTTCCAAGTGAGGACTTACATTCTCTACCTTCCTCTTGAGTGACTGGGTGAATCTGGGCAAAGTGCATTGAGTGTGCCTGTTGGAGCTCTGCCTCTCTTCTTTGAAAACATCTGTCTGCCTACAGTGACATGAATTCAGGTCTGCCGTCATCTTAGCAGGAAGCAGCCAGCTCCTGCGACAGGTGTCGAGCTTCTGTCCAGGCACTTTCAACCATGTGGGTCAGTGCCTGATCTGGGATGAAGTATTCAGAAGCCGCCTGTGGGTGCACAGCTGAGCCACATCCTCCCAATAGTTATCATGAGTCAGTGACAAAGCTAGGACGTTGATGCCCACCTGCCTGTGTTCTGAACTCAGAAGGGGAAAAACAGTGTCATTTGCTGCCTACCCTACCAGAGCCCCAGCAAGAAAGGTGACCATACAACACTTATGGACATGTTTTCTTCTTCCTTGACTTTATAATCTTACTGTACATTCTTCAACACAACCCTCACTTGAAAGAGGAAGAGAGTTAGAAGGAAGATTTTAGAAAAAGAAACATAGTGAAATAAATAACAATAGCAAATCCCAACAAATACAAATACAAAGTACCCTCATGCAATGACAAGCTATTGCCAGGCTACTGTTAAATTATACTTGAGATTACAGGTTGGAAAATACTACTGCATTTTCTTCTACAGACCAATTTGATAAATGCACAAGCACACACACACATTTCCACGTCAGTACACTTTCAGTAACTACTGATGTATTTAAATTAAAATTTGACATCATTCTCTATTTTAAGGAGCACTCAGATGTTATAAAAATAAGTATGCACACAAATGCAATGGGATCAAATAAGTCTGTCGATTTAAACCACTGCAATTCAATATCAAATTGTAAGTAGTTTAATGTATGAAGGAAATTACACTAGTCAGTCTGTAAATATTAAATGCAACTATTTTGTCATAGAGAAAAGAACTGGGGAAAGGTTTGTTGATCGAGGAGCTGAAGGATTAAGTACAGGGACACACATGTGAAGACCTTGTGAAAAAAAATGAAAGAAAGAAAAAGAATTGGAAGAAGTTGAAAGATTACCTGAAACTTTCAAGGGATAAATGACTACTTGGCACTTGGCTAAGCAGATAAAATGAAGTGGAGATAGGCAGAATGATATAGTGCCTATAACTGAAATAATAAACAAGTCTTTGCTATAATATACTCTGTCCTTGCTTTATGAGTAATTGGCATAACAACTATTACAGTTTGATTAGAGTTGAAATTCAGAGGAGACAGGCACTGCCTTAGTGATGCAAACAGGCCTATTTTTAGTTGGGAAGAAATGTAATTCAGTATTCTGCTGAAATATGATATTGCATGGTGTAAAAAGTGAAAGTCTTAGAAACATTGTTTTAGCTTTGATGTATCTGTATAACCACATTGAGAAAAAGAGTTTCTAAATTGAATGCATATTTGAGAAGGAAAAAAATTACTTAAATCATTAGAAATGTTTGAAAAGTAATGCACTCAAAATCCAAACACCATCTATGTAAAAATTAGTCTTCCTATTTAGAACATTTAAAAACACACGTACTGAGTAACTACTGTGTGACATGCAATGTTGTAGTCACACAAGTCCTTAGCAACTCTTGAATATAAAAAAATTTTAAGCCAGATAAATTTCATCTTTTATAAAATTGGAATTTTTTTTTAAGATTTCAGTTATCAGAAAAGAATACTATGTTCAAAAACAGTGAACTAGGGATGCATCTGTGCAGACTAATTTTAATTTTGGTGGTATATAATAATATAATGGAATAAGAACCAATAAAACTCTAAAATTACTTATATATAGGATCAAGCACCCCAGAATTAAACTAGAATGTGAAAACCAAAAGTAAACATTTGCAAAACATATTCTTAGTAATCTGTTATCGCTACAATGGTGGTAAGTGGCAAGGCAAGACTTCATGTAATGGGGGGAGAGATGCAATAAATGCTACATCTTATGAACACAGAGAACTTGCTTCAACAATCACTACAACTGAAATGCATACTAGAGAAATAATTATAATTATTTGCCTTAAAGATTAAAAAACAAATACCAAGATAGAATCTCAGAGTAGGAATAGCACAAAATGCTAAAACCTTGCAAATAAAAGGGGGTGGATAAACAAATTCAGTATGAATGCCATCTTTAACATTTTACTTTGTAGAATCATAGCTAAAAATCTCTGAACATCTTGTTGCTTTGCAATGCCCCATCCAAAGCCCACCTCCCCTTTTCAAAAATCATTTTGGATATGTTACCATCTCTCATCATATTATGTGATGCTTTCATAGTGGAAATAATTAAATTTCCAGCAATTCTAGAAGCCACTTACTTTCTGTAATTCTAAGAATTTTGTAAACAACAACTGTAATAAAGGGCTCTTTCAAGGCATTCTGCAGTGATTATGGGACATGTCTTGGTAGCTTAATAGAACAGTGCTTTTTAATCTTTTGTGTTAAGTCTGACGTGATTTGGCAAACCAGTGCCCCACAAGGAAACCATACATACATTAAGTTTTTTTTTTTTTTTTTTTTTTTTTTGAGACAGAGTCTCACTTTGTTGCCCAGGCTAGAGTGAGTGCCGTGGCGTCAGCCTAGCTCACAGCAACCTCAAACTCCTGAGCTCAAGAGATCCTCCTGTCTCAGCCTCCCGAGTAGTTGGGACTACAGGCATGCACCACCATGCCCGGCTAATTTTTTCTATATATATTTTTAGCTGTCCATATAATTTCTTTCTATTTTTTTTTTAGTAGAGATGGGGTCTCGCTGTTGCTCAGGCTGGTCTCGAACTCCTGAGCTCAAACGATCCGCCCACCTCGGCCTCCCAGAGTGCTAGGATTACAGGCGTGAGCCACCGCGCCCGGCCTACATTAAGTTTTAAATAAATAATTTCTCAACTTGTCTAGAAATCCTAAAAATAAACACATCTTTCCCCCCAAAAAATTAAGGGGAAAATATTTCCTCAGACACCTTCCCTTGCACTGCATCTGCATATACACACTCTTTCATCATCATCTTGTAAAATGATACATGATCTGAGTTTCCTGATAAAAGCTAATACAAATATAAAATTTTAAACCAGGTAAGTTTCGTCTTTTACAAAATTGCAATAAATTTTTAAGATTTCAGTTATCATATCATGCTTAACAATTTATAGAAGTATTTAACACATCTTTTTGTACCCAGTAGTCCAGTTTTATGACTCTGAAGCACTTAGACTCTGATTATCTCAATTTGTTCAGAAAAGTAAAACAAAGGAAGCTAACAAAGTGATGACAAAATATCAACTAGCGAGGATCTTGTAATTTAGGTATTAAAAGAGTCATTGAATTTGAACTTTTAAGCTGTTGGCTGAATTTAGATTTTCTCTTCTGCGATTTGTTAGGACACGAAGCCAGGTAAAGAGACAAGGTTGAGACTTCGTTTAACAAGGGCCTACGCTACTTTTCTCTGCATTAAGATGGTCATGGAAACACCACCAAAACATAAAGCCAATGTGCACTGATTGAAATAGGAAGTTTAATAATAATGATACACAAAGAAAACTAGTTCCTATTTCTTTCTTTTTGTTCAAACAAATGTTTTATGGTTTCTGTAATTATTTTTTCTTAGAGACGGGGTCTCATGTTCCCCAGGCTGAAGAGTAGCGGCTGCCTAGTCACAGGTGCGATCATGATGCACACAGCTGTGGACTCCTGGGCTCAAGTGATCCCCCTGCCTAAGCCTCCCAAGTAGCTGAGACTAGAGGTACCACCATTGAGCTTGGCTTCTTAAATTTTCACTCTAGTCCCAAAATGGTCAAGCGTTAGAAATATATCTTAAACTAGGTCAAGCACAGGTGAACTATTTTTCTTCTCTTACCAACTGTACAAGTGATACAGCTTGTCATGGTTGGATTCATTCTGAGATCCCCAGAAATTCTTACTACAAGTGAAATCACATGGTTGGATGGGGAGGTTCCTGTTATTAACAAATCTCCAGGGGATATGGGGACCGTGTGGCGTCACCAGGAATTCGGCCAGGAAGAATGTCACTGTTCTGTTTGACAATAGTTGCATTTAAACACTCTTGATATCATTGCCATCTTAGTCATCAATCATTCCAGCGATGGCAAAACAGAGACACATAAGTAAACTTCATTTTAAAAACCCATATATTTGCTGGACTTAACAGTTAAACAACTGCCGTACAATTCCCTAGCAGTAGACACATTTCACAAAAATTGAGGTGAAAATGCCATAAGTACAATAGCAATTAAGGATATATATACTCTTACGTAAGAAAATGACAAAAGTTTTAACTTAAAAACAGAATTAATCTATTTTAGTGTTACAGGTTTATTTTATTCATAAAAATTATTCATCTTGGATCATTTTTAATAATAAACATCCGTATGTGGCTAAGTGTCAGGATGCCAAGCATTCACTTAGGATTAGGGATGGAAAACTTGAGATGACGCAAGAAAACTTTAAAAGAGTTATGAACCACGACCACATAAAAATCAAGTAGAAAGTAAGCCAAAGCCTCTCACAGGATACCTTTAGTTATCAGGCAACAATATTCAATCTCTAAAATCTAACTTAAATGCAGCTTTTAAAGAAATTTAAAACGTGTCCTGTACTTACATTTAATGACCAAAGTTAACAAATGGGTACCTCTTGAAAATGAGGGCTCCACAGACTTGGGAAAATGTAAGATTTCTGTTTCCTTTCTCTATTTACACAGATAATTATGACCTTTATTTAACGTGCATAAGCCAATTAAACAACTAAGTATTTCACCCACATTCAAAATAAGAATTATATCAGAAATATGACATTAAAGAAAAAAGATAATCTAACCTACCTTGGTCAAGCTGTTCACTAGGCCGTTACTTATAGTCTCTGGGCTTGAGGCAGGGATCACTATGTTTTCCCCTGGAATAAATTTTCTTTTGAGAGCTGAAGTTCATTAAGATTTGCAACCCAAGGTGACTGCAGGACTGGCCTCATAGGAGGAGTAGCAGATATAGATCCGGTCTTCTATTTCTCCCCCAGACGGTTGGTCTTGACCTCTGCTAGCGTCTCATTAACTCTGTGAAGATTGCAAAACACAAATGCTTAGTATTTCATTTTCCCTACATGATTCCTAAATGACTTGTACTTTTAAAAAATTGCCAGCGGAGTAAATAAAATTTCCCAAAAAACAGTATTTTAACACTGAAAATGGGTGAGAGCATGCTCACTGTATGGAAGCACAGTTTTAACATTGTTCTGAGGGAGTACAAGCATTTCTAGGGGGATTTCTGACAGACAAGTACTTCAGACACAGGAAGGAGGGGAGAGAAATGGGTACCAACGGTGGATGGCTGAGCAGGCAACACTCGCTACCTTCTGGAATGGCTCTCCCTGTAAGATTCCGGGGGATGTCATTTAGAAATACTTGTATTTAAAGGACAACCGTGTGAGATTATGAATTTGTTAATTTGACAATAATAAACATGTGTATGTATAAATATCAAAACATCACGTTGTACTCCTTAAACATCCCAATACTTAACCACATATGTATATTTATTATTTAAAGGAACCCAAGATAAATATTTTTTATGAATGAAATAAACCTGTAACACTAAAACAGATTCAAAAACTCAAACTAAAAAAAAGGTAGAAATACTTATATTTAGTAAACCAGTTTGGAGATTTAATAAAAAAATCCCTCAAAGACATTTTCAAGCATTTGTTTTCACCACCTTTGTACATTTCACCCATTTTCTAGGAAAAATTAAGCACTTGGCACTGAGGAATAATTCAGAGCAACACCTAGGGGAGAAGGAGAGTGCTGAGGCGGTGATCAAAAAGAACTAAAGGAGCTGCCAAGGCAGGTCGCTCCTAACATGGTTACCAAGGCAGCAGAGGGGGACCTGTCCTCGCTGTCTTCCACACCCCCTCAGGCTGACCAAGATACGAGTTTTAACCACTTTGGGAATTATACTTCTTTTCATCCCTAAGTTCATCATTTCCTACTTCCCAAGTATGTCTATGCATAGACACACTGTAGAGGAGAGTTGTCTCCAGACGCCCTGTGGTGATAATATCAAAGATCGCAACCAAGGAGAGTTTACTGAGTGCCAGAATGTACCCAGAGCAGCAGGAGTACTTGACCCTTTTGCACTAAGTTGTAACCTCCACAAAATAGTTGAATTCACTGATATTTTTACTTAGGGGAATGCCAGCAGGAATTTTGTAACAATATCGCTCTCTAAATTGGAAAGCTTCAAAGACTAAGAGATCAGGTTACCTACATGAGAATATTAAGGGGGGGAAAAAGCCATATAAAACCCCCAAAAAGGCAGAGAGACATAAACTGCCCTGGACTAACATTTTTAAAGGTAAGTTCATCCACTAACATCATTTTCCAAAATTATATAGTCTAGTTAGCTTTTACTTCCCACTGAGGACTCTCAAATAAAAGTCCTACCCCCGCTGAACAGACTAACAGACCCCCCTTTGGCTAAAAGACCCCAAAGATTTAAATTCCTGGCCATGACAGGACGGAGTCTGGCCACATTCCATTTGCTGCTACCCCCCTTCCCCTGGCTAATCTTTACTAGAGATTTTCAAAAGCTGACTTGAGAAGCACAAAAGGCAGGAAGACTTCTTGGCTTACTCCCTCCCTCCTTCCTTCCCTCCTTCCCTCCCCCTTCCTTCTCTTTTTATGGTTTCCATACGACAGCTATTTCAGATCACAGACAGTTTCTTCTTAATAAATGGCTATCAGCCGTAGACTGGTTCTGCCTGGTCTTCTGAGCATGTGCAGTTCATGGACTCAGGCCCTACATTTCACCTTTTTACATATAGGACCCATTTATAACGCATTTAGTATCTTAAATCTCCACTCCAAAGTGCTCATGGGATGTATGTACATACCTGTAAACCTCATGTACATGTGTGTGTGTCTCCCTAACAATTTTCATAGCTCCTCCTGTGACGTGTTGGATATGTATACTTGGCCAACCATTCAGCATACATTCTTGTCTTACCCTTCTCTTTCTTGAAGTGTCTGTGCTGCTTCCCAGCTTGTCAGGATGGCCAGCCTGCAGGGCTCAACCCTTGAGAAGAAACGGTCTCCCTTCTAAATTCACAGACTTTGTGAACCTTTTCTAGCCAACACTGCTGATTTCAAGACCCTATCTCACTAAAAATTATGCTTTTGAGGCAAATCAATGAGTTCCATTTATTTCACAGGATTCTATGTTTTGACTTACTTGTTTAGTTTGTTGGACAAGAATTTTCTAAGCTTTAATTCTTTAAGATAGTGCTGCTTATCGTTTTCCAATTTGCTTTCATTAGAGTCTTTATGAGGTTTCTTTTTGAAAAGGGAAGATTTCAAATCTTTAGTCCTGCATTTGAGCTGACTTCTTGGAGCAATATGATTGTGTCTTAGCCGCTCTAAGTCTTCTTGTGATTCTGCTTGTGTCTAAAACAAGTCAAAAGGATACCTTTTAAAAATAATTATAATTGGATATTTCTTTTAGTTTTGAGCCAGTGATTTAGAGATCAATTTTAAATGTGTGAAAATAGAAGCTGAAAGTTAAAATATTTATCATCAATATCAACTAAACTGATAATTAAATTGGAATCAAGGTTATGAAGTATGAAATGTCTGATTTCCTTAAGTATTAAGTTAGACCGTTGATATGTGGCATTTCACTTTGACACTTCTTGTTTTATTTTTATCATGAAGGTACATCCTCATTCCTTCAAACATGTGATTTGGCCTGTGGTTATCTTTCAAAGTTTTATTTTTGAGCAATTTTTATGAAACCATGGTTAAGTCAATAATTTGTGTTATTTTCAAATATGAGTCCTTGTGGAACCAGTGCTGCACAGACAGCTCGAAAGAAATATCTATGAAGTGTTTGGGAAGGATGTGGCTAATGAATGCACAGTGTGTCGACAGTTTGAGAAGTTCCATTCTGGTGATTTTAACCTTGAAAATGAGGCACATGGGTGACCTGAGATCAGGGTGGATAATGAAGAGCTGAAAGCTGTAGTGGAAGCAAATCCATCTCAACCTACACGTGAATTAGCAGCAAGGCTTGACATTACTCTTCCAACAATATTGGGCCATTTCAAACAAATCAGCAAGGTAAAGAAGCTGGACAGATGATACCACGTGACGTAAACGTGTCAGAAGTGAAATCGTCTTGAAGCTTGCCTTTCTTTGCTGTCACAACATAAAGGTGACCCATTTCTATGCCATATTGTTATCAGTGATGAAAAACGGATTCTTTTGACAATGGCAGGCATTTGGCACAATGGCTGGATAAACATGAACTGCCAAAACACAGTCCAAATCCAAATATTCACCACAAAAATTTAATGGTGTCTGTTTGGTGGTCCAGCGCTGATATTACCCACTAGAGCTTCATGAAACCTAGTCAATCAATTACAATGGATGTCTACTGCAACCAATTGGATGAAATGATGAGGATGCTTGCGATTAAGCAGCCCAAACTGGTCACTGGAGACAGGCCAACGCTCTTGCAAGACGACGCTTACTCACATGTCGCACAAACAATGGTGCTCAAACTACAGAGTCTGAACTTGGAAACTCCCTGTCATCTACCATATTCACCAGGCCTTCCACCAACTGACTACCACTTCTTCCAGGCTTTGGACCACTTCCTGCAAGGAAAAATATTCAATTCTCAACAAGCTGTGGAAAACACCTTTTGCTATTTCATCGCCCCTCACTCTCCAGCCTTTTTTGCTGCTGGCATAAACAAACTACCATTAAGATGGCAAAACTGCGTCGACAGTCTAGGCGCATACTTTAATTAATTTACTGTTTCCTGTTTGAGATATAAAAAACTAAAGTTTCATTTGAAATCAGACATTTCATATTTAATGACCTAATAAATCTGAATTATAAAAAATTTGAATCATTTTTATATTAGTTCTCATGTATTTTGATAGTTCAAAAACAGCAGAATCAATTTAAAATTAAAAAAATTAAAAAATGTAACTTAAGACCTATTTAAGAATGTGGTGAAACTTCTAAATCATTTTTTATTTTCCTAGTAGTCTTGTTTTACAACAACTTAAGAATCAAATGATTCTCTAACAAGAATCATTTTTCTGAAAGATCAATTTAATTATAATAATCATGCAAAACTGAAATTTAAAGGGAGAAACAGATGACACCTTCCTTCTAGAAATCAACAAGACAAATACACAAAACAAACAATACATTTTGAAATAAATTTAGTTGCAATAAAATGTTATCTATAGTGTAAAAGATTCTTCAAATGTGGATCCTTAAATTACTCAGAAAATCAAGGCCATTGCCTGCCTCTGGTATCAAGGTAGTATTGACTTTATAGAATGAGTTAGGAAGGATTCCCGCTTCCTCAATTTTTCAGAAGTTTCAGTAGGATTGGTACCAGTTCTTCTTTGTACACCTGGTATAATTTGGCTATGGATCCATCTGGTCCCGGGCTTTTTCTTTATTTCTGGTCTTTTTTTTTTTTGGTTGGGAAATTTATTTATTTATTCATTTATTTATTTGAGACAGAGTCTCGCTTTGTTGCCCAGGCTAGAGTGAGTGCCGTGGCATCAGCCTAGCTCACAGCAACCTCAAACTCCTGGGCTTAAGCGATCCTCCTGCCTCAGCCTCCCGAGTAGCTGGGACTACAGGCATGCGCCACCATGCCCGGCTAATTTTTTCTATATATATTTTAGTTGGCCAGATAATTTCTTTCTATTTTTAGTAGAGACGGGGGTCTCGCTCTCGCTCACGCTGGTCTCGAACTCCTGAGTTCAAACAATCCACCCACCTCGGCCTCCCAGAGTGCTAGGATTACCGGTGTGAGCCACCGCGCCCGGCCCGGAAATTTATTTTTTACTACTGATTCAATCTCCTTACTCATTACAGGTCTGTTCAGGATTTCTGTTCTTTCTGGTTCAATCTTTAGAGATTGTACATTTCTAGGAATTCATCCATTTCCTCTAGGTTCTCTAGGTTGTGAGAGCAGAGTTGTTCATAGTAGTCTCTGATGATCTTTTGTATTTCTGTGGTATTAGTTGTAATGTCTCCTTTTTTTCTTTTCTCATTGCGTTTAATTGAATGGTCTCCCCTTTTTTCTTGTTTAGTTTAGCTAGAAGTCTTTTGTAGCAACATGGATGGAACTTGAGGCCATTAGCTTAAAAGAAATCACTCAAACAGGCCCGGTGCGGTGGCTCATCCCTATAATCCTAGCACTCTGGGAGGCCGAGGTGGGTGGATTGTTTGAACTCAGGAGTTCGAGACCAGCCTGAGCAAGAGCGAGACCCCGTCTCTACTAAAAATAGAAACAAATTATATGGATAGCTAAAAATATATATACAAAAAATTAGCTGGACATGGTGGCACATGTCTGTATTCCCAGCTACTCGGGAGGCCAAGGCAGAAGGATTGCCTGAGACCGGGAGTTTGAGGTTGCTGTGAGCTAGGCTGACGCCATGGCACTCTAGCCTGGGCAACAGAGCGAGACTCTGTCTCAAAAAAAAAAGGAAAAAAGAAAGAAATCACATCACATTGTAGGACCAGTTTCAATGGCAACAATACAGCAACAGAATCAACAGAAACAAGAGAATGATTAGAATGTCTTTATTCCTTCTCCTTCTTACTTGTAAAAGAAGATTATCTCCCTTGGACTTAAGGAACCCCTTAGGTTCTTGAAAAATTCAAGAACAAAGATTTTCTGTTAAACTGGACATTCCAAGACCCAACTAATTAGAAAAACCAAAGATCTGACACTATTTTTATCCCACGCAGAGGGGTTATACTTGGAATGAGATGTACAACGTTGGGATCCCTAAGGGTAAATGTCTTAAAAGTCCTGAGATAAAGAACCCTGTGCCCCTTGCTACTTCTAACTAGTCTAGTCTTTGGCTTGACTTCTAGCTGATGAAGTGGATCAACTCACTGCCATTCCAAAACTACCTGAACAAAACTATGAAATCTCACCTGATGTGTAAGATGCTATAGTTATAATAATTATTTTAAACCTCAGTACGGTGTTAAACTTGCCCTTTAAAGTAAACACTTACATTTTAAAATCACTGGCAGCAGCAAGATCTTCTGCAGTCCATCCACTCACGTCTTTAAGAGAGACGTCAATGCCGCCGTGAAGCAGAAGAAGATTGGCTATATCTAATGATTTCCCACGTAAGGCAAGCATGAAGGCGGTTCTAAAATAACAGACAGATGATTTCACCCTGAGGAACTTTGATGAAGTTATTTAAACAGCTCATTTTATAAACTTTATCAACGTATTTTGCCTGTCAGTGCAGATTTCACCATTTATATGTACTAACAGACATAAGCATCTTGGGTGCTTAAGTGTTCACCTTTGTAAATTACCACCAAGGCTAAAAGGAAGGAACAGAAAGGAAGCCTCTTGCCCCACTGGGGTATTACATAGTAAAGTGGCTAATTTAAACTCCTTTCATGAGCAAGAAACTATGCTGATGTCAATTATGGACAGTAGGCAAAGATTTCAGGGAAGATTTCACCATGACTTCCCTAGTCTGATGTCATAGATTGTAATTCAGTCAGCTAGGGCTCAGACAAATAAGAGGTCTCTGTAGGCTTAAAACACTAATAATACTAATGGTATTAGCAGTAGTCCTAGTAATTTCAGTTCAGGATGCTCACAAGCATGTGCCAGGCACTGAATTAAATGTTCTCTCTATATAATCTGATTTGTACACAACTACTCTTGAAGGATATATCATCATCTTCCTTTTCATATCAGAAAAATATGTTCGGTGTTAAGTAGTATTCCCAGGGTCACACACCTAGCAAGTGGCAAAACTAGGAATTAAACCTAGTCTCATGAACGTCAAGCCTATCTCTTTTCTCTTTATCACCCACCCATGGCTTGTCTTCATTAAAGAAAAAGTTTATCCAATTTAAGCTATCTTTTTTTTTTCCCTTGGCCCATATTAATTAAAAAGAAAAACATCAAAATACACTAGAAATGAAAAAGGAAAGAAACTGATGAACTCACAGGCGCTGGTAATAGCAATTAAGAGTCACTTAGGGATCACTTAACATCAATATTCGAAGGAAGCAACTTACAGAAAAGAGTCATTGAAAAGACTAAACGAGCTATAACTCCTATGGAGGTTCAACATAGCATTTTTAAAAGAAAAGTATATAAGGGGAGGTTAGAAAAACACTAGAAGAGAATTAAGAAGTTCAACATTGAGGCATAAAGTAAACTGAAAGTTAAAGTTCACATGTCATTAAAAATAAAATGAATACAAAACCCCCTTAGCTAATAAGATCATAGCACCAAAAACAGCAGATTACAAATAACACGCATCAGTCAATACAATAAGACAAGATGAATCCGACTATATACTGTCCTTTATCTTGCCCAGTCCAAATATAATTAATTGCTTTTCTACCTCATGATCTGTGTTGATATTTTGTACTATATCCCAATGATTACAAGTTAATCTTATTAATTTAATATTTCTGATGTGTGATTACCACTCCAGAACACCACTCAGGTTAAAAAAAAAAAAAAAAAATACTGTACCTTTTCCACTTATCAACTGCATTCACATTTGCATTTTTCTTCAGTAAAAACTCCACCATCGCCGGGCTTTTCTTATTCACAGCAAGTAAAAGTGGCGTCATGTCAGTCTGTGAAACAGCAAAAAAATTGATAATTCACAAAATTATATTATGTCTCAACTGAACTCAAAACCTTATAGAAGATCCTATCAACCTACACATATAGTGTAGAAAGTAAATAAAAAGTAGTCCCTTCCCGCTCACCCCTCTGTGCTTTCCCATACGCTGCTCCTTCCCTTGCCAACTCCCATCCTCTGTCTCACCACATTAACTCCTGGCATCTCCACAACTCACTTCAAACAGTTACCAGTTCCAACAATCTTTGCCTCTCTCACTCCATTTAGCATGGTGTATTGCAATTAGTTTATTCTTTCCCATCTAAATCAAGAGCTTCTTGAGGGCAGGGACTGTTATCTTTTCTCTGTATTCCCAAACCCTAGGACACGACAGTAAATCCTTTAAGTATTTTTATTAAATTGATGATCTAAATTATTTATGTCTAGAGAAGTGTTTCTTAAACTATTAATATATTCCAAAGAATATTTACTGGACCTTAAAGACTGTCTCCCAATAGAAATATTCCATGATCTGTTTGAGAAATATTATAAAACCGTGCATTCTATGTCCATTAGCCAAGAAATCTCTTCGACTTTGCCTAATCCCTATTTGACAAAACTTTTTGTGGCAGATATTAACATTTGAGTTATGAGAATTTCAGGGATACAGTTATGAGAGCTTCCAATAAAGGTAGAGGTTTCCTCCAAGTGACACAAACTCACTTGATTCTCTATCAGTGGTGTCAGCATCCCAGATGCCAATGTCAGGCACTCCTGCTCCAAATGCATCACTAAGGAAATGGGCTCTGAGTTAAAAGACATAGGCTACAAGTTAACCTTTGTTGCTTATTATGAAATCGTCCACAGGGTTTCTCCTATTACAAGTGACCGATTTTTATCTTAGCTGTTAGAAAGCTCCGCATCAAATTTACTTCTCAATAACAATGATAATCCCAGGACCCTAGTGCATACCGACTTTTTAAAAAATCCATCGTTCTGGTTTCCACTTTAATTGCTACCTAAAATTATTTTTTATTTTAGGCAAAATAGAAATCAGAAATATAAATACAATGGCTTATCAATAAAAGTTCTAACACTGATCTAGGAGTATTTTTACCATGACGAATTTTACTAAAGGAATGAAAATGTTGGAAAAACTCTTACAGACATTGGCCTAGGCATAGAATTTATGAAGACCCGGAGAGGAATCACAGCAACAACAAAAGTAAATACATGGGACCCGATCAAATTGAAAAGCTTCTCCTCATCCAAAGAAACAATCATTACAGTTGGTTCCTAAATACAAAACCTACAGAATGGGAGAAAATATTTGCATGCTATACATTTGATAAAGGGCCGATAACTAAAATCTTAAGCAAATCAGCAAAAAAATATCTAACAACCTCATCAAAAAGAGGGCAAAAGACAGGAACATATATTTTTCCAAAGATAGACTGATGGCCAACAAACATTATGAAAAAATGCTCAACATCTCTAGTCACCAGTGAGAAGGGCTTTTATCACAAAGTCCCAAAACAACAGCTGTTAGCATGGATATGGAGAGACAGGAACACTCATACACTGTTGGTGGGACTGCAAACTAGTACGACCTCTATGGATAGGAGTATGGAGATATCTCAAAGAACTAAAGGTAGAACTACCATTTGATCCAGCAATCCCACTACTGGGTATTTACCCAAAGGAATAAAAAGGCAATCTATAAAAAAGACACCTGAACCCAAATATTTAGAGCAGCACAATTCATAATTGAAAATATGTGGAAACAACCCAAGTGCCCATCAATACATGAGTGGATTAGCAAAATGTGGTATATGTATACCATGGAGTATTACTCAGCCATAAAAAAGTGGTGAACTAATACCTCTTGTATTAACCTGGATGGAACTGGAGACCATTCTTCTAAGTGAAGTATCACAAGAATAGAAAAACAAACACCACGTGTACTCACTATTAAATTGAAGATAATCGAACACCACTTGTGTGCACATGTGGAAATAACACTCATCGGAAATCAAGCAGGAGGGAGTGGGGAGGACGGGACGAGTAAATTCACACCTAACGGGTCCAATGCACACTATCTAGGGGATGGGCACACTCCTAACTTTGACTCAAATGGTACAAAAGTAATTTATGTAACCAAAACGTTTGTGCCCTGTAATATTCTGAAGTAAAATAAAATAAAAATAAACATAAATAAAATCAGTTGCATTTTAAAGCGACAGTGCTGAAGAGACAGATACAGTGTTGTCTGCAATATGCATATCCTATCCAACTATAACCTGGATTAGCCTAAAAAGGTAGACAGGCATTCTAATGGGAGAATCATTGTTTATGGTATGTAAAAAGAAAAAGAATTTTTCAAAAAAACAGAACCTCTAAATTCTAAAATTCAAGCCCATTACTGAGGGATTAATATAAAATATAGACTATATACTGGGAACAAGAATAAACTATCTTGAAAACCTTGAAATCTTTATCAAAATAGGGAGGCAAAGTAGGTGACCTAAGCATGTAAAGTACGCAGGCGGGCAGGGGAGCAAACTGGAGAACATACACCTCGTGTAAAGGGGCAGCACGGGAACTGCATACCAAACGGTAAGATGGGCTCAAGGCACACCAGATTTGATTCTTTAAGAGAAGCCTGAAATCCATATTTCTCTGCATGTCTCCCAAATTTTACATGTTGACTCCATTTATGGAGCCAAACCAAACATACCTATGGCCCACATTTAGGCAACGGCCCTTGTGTTTTTATATTTGCTACGGATGTGTTTCCACATAGTTGTATATAAAACAAGTATTTGCATGTAAAATTTTTCCTTTATTTAGTGTCATGTGTTTTACTAAAAAAAAAATCAAGCCCTGCCACGTAATACAAATTGCTATTAAGATTCATAATACCCATATCAAGAATTTTTACAACATTTATTCATTTACAATCTATTTGTATTTAATTTTCCCAAATTGTTGACCAAATGGATAATGACCTCATAGGACTGCTGAAACTAAATTATTAAAAGAATTCTTATGTATTCCTACTAACTACATGGTTTTCAGTGTTTAAAAATGCCATCCTGATTATGCCAAAGCTATACGAACTTAACAGACATACTGAGATAGTCCATCATACAGCTTCAACTGAAAAATGGGTCAGGATTTGCTCCTATCCTAATTGAGAAAATCCCACTTGCAATAAACATTTATTGATCTAATCACCCGAATCACAACAGACATGAAATCCTGAAAGGGCCTGCCCCTACTTACTGAAAAACTACCCATAAGGAAATTCCTAAAGACCCTCTGAATGGCAGTGAACGACGGTTGGAAGGAAAAAGGTGTTATTCTGTAAGTTGATCAATGCTGCCAATAATACTTCTTTTAACTGTCCAACCATAAGATAAAGATCAAACTCAGGCTAATATTATGTGATCAGAAAGGAGAGGTTTGAAGGAAGTAGTACCTATCAAACTCCAACTTGTCTAGAGATTTCTGAGGTTTTTGAGACATGTGAATATATATATATATGACATTTATGCAGTGGTTCTTAACCAGAAGTGTATCATAATCTCAAGGATATTTTTCGTTTTTTGTTAGAGACAGGGTTCTCACTATGTTGCCCAGGAGAAACTCCTGGGTGCAAGCGATCCTCTTGCCACAAGCCTCCTGAGTAGCTGGGACTACAAGCACATACCACCACGCCTGGCTTCAAGGAATTACTTTTATATATACATTTCCAGGTTTTATTAGACTTCCTAAATCAAAATCTTCAGGAGAGAGCCTAGACTTGCAGATTTTAAAAAAATTTCCCCAGCTCACTGTGATGCACAACTCTAGGTGAGGACTAGTGCAGTAGACAATCAACTCAGCCTCATCTGTCACCCACAGGGCCAATCCTTTTATCATTTGGGGATTTGGCAAGAAGAGAAAAGAGTGAGAGAGAGAGTCACTTACTAAAAACTCCTTGATTCTCCTGGGTAGGGGTTGAACAGGGACTAGGAAACTCAAAATGCAATTTTGCTATTTATAAGCTCCTTCTCCCCCACCTTCCCATCAAGACATTCTAGATCTGACAGCAGAGTTTAGACTCTTATCTAAGTGGCCATTTCTACCAGAGTAGGACAATCAGTTACTTATTTTGTTCTTCCCTCTGCTGAAGTGCTTCTCACTTCATCACCACCTGTTTCAGACAAATCTGGTTTCCTCAGAGTCCTCCTAAAACTGATCTCTAGTCAAGTTTACAACTCATTACCTCTCTCTTCCAAACTGAAAATTGTTATCCCCAAAACTGAAGAACACCTTGTCTAAACAAAACAAAACAAAACCAAACCTGGAAAAACCAACCGAACAAACAAAAAAGGCCAAAAAAAAAAAAAATCAAAAAACATTTTTTTGATATTTTCCCTCAATTACCTAATTTGAAAATTAGCCTGCAGGTTTCCGATGCTCTTCTCTTCCCTTTCCACTTGGCCCTTTTCAGCCTTGCCACTGAGAGATCTCAGCCTTACTCCTGCCAAACATAGACACACTGTGACCCCTGCCATTCAGTGACAGGGCCAGCCTCACAAGACCAAGTGTCCTTCCTGGGATGGGCACCCAACCCCTTCCCCCTTGGTCTCCTTGGCATTCCTGCCTCCTTCCTTCTCCACGCCTCCTGCCACGGTCCTGACACCATCCTGCCCATGACCCTGTTGCACCCATTTCTAGCTCCATCCGCTCTGGACAATAGAGGAACCTCACTGTCTTGAATGGAGCATCATTCTACAAGATAAATACACCCTTTCCTACTAAACAATAGGTCATGTCTCATAACATACCTTTGTGAATTTATTTTAAAAACCAAAATGAGGCTGGGCGCTATGGCTCACGCCTGTAATCCTAGCACTTTGGGAGGATGAGGCGGGAGGATCGCTTGAGGCCAGGAGTTTAGACCAGCCTGAGCAAGAGCGAGGCCCCCTCTCTGCAAAAACAGAAAAATTAGCTGGGTGTGGTGGTGTGCTCCTGTAGACTCAGCTACTCAGGAGGCTGAGGCAGGAGTGCTTAAGCCCAGGAGTTTGAGGTTGCAGTGAGCTATCATGAGGCTGCTGCCCTTCAGCCTGGGTGACAGAGGTCTCCCTTTCTCCAAAAAAACAAAAAAAAAAAAAAAGGAAGAGGAAGAAAGAAACAAAATTTTCCCTTTCAATGAAAAGATGGCCAGAACAAGTAAGCAAAAGCAATAAAAAGGAGAGGACGTTGTCTATCCTGTCCCAAATCTAAAGCACAGTGGTCTGCAAACAGTAGTAAACAGGGAACAGTAGTGAGGTGCTCCAGGGCGTGTGCTCTGAATTAGGTAATCCAGATTCAAGTCCTGGGTCTATCTCTTGCTAACTCTTCCACCTACGGCAATTTACTTAAACATTATGAGTCTCAGTTTCTTCATTGATAAAAAGGGAAAACTAATAGTGCCTACTTCATAGGATTACTGTGAGGATTAAACTAAATAGTCAACCTCAAATTCTTAGTGCCTAACACATTATAAAAAATTAACAATAATATTATTATTATTAACGCTACTTCTGCCTGTCAAACACTGTGCTGTGCCCCCAGGAGACCACAATTTACGGGGAAAACAGACTTGCTGATAACTGCAGTTTCTAAAACACTGCGACCAGCAGAATGAGAAAAATGCTAGAACTCAGAAGACAAAGTCATTAAGAAGACTTTAACCTCATCAGGTGATGTCAGGATCTCCAGTCTGTAACCTATGACTTTGCATGGGCCTGCTCTGGGGCACAGCGGTAGGGAGGGAGTTGTTCCAAGGACGAGGCAAGAGTGATCTGGAAGTGACTCAGAGACACCCATTCACCCTCACCAGGGCACTGGCCTGCAATGAGTAGGCAGGGGCTGGCTCCTGTCAGTGACACCCACCACCCCTTGCCCTTCCAGGCATTGCCCACAGGTGACACCACTTCCTCCTCCTCCTCTGCCCTTGATGTTCACTTTGACCAGATTACCTGCCACAGGACACAGAGTCCACAGATTAAGCAGGCGCACACACAAACATAAACATACACATACACACACACACACACACACACACACACACTGGGTGAGCTAGAACAATCACCTTCTATTGGGGGGAAGGGGGGAGGCAAGCCTCATCTTCACAAATAACCTCAAATTTCCACTGGTGACCTCATCCCCAAATATTGCCACAGAGATAAACTACTAGGATTCAAAAAAAGTTCCCCATGTAATTTTGCAACACTTGTATCCACCACTGGGCCTCTCTGCCTTCAGTGCCCTATAAATAGATATTTTTAAAAATAAATTCTGTACTGATTCCACAAAGAGCTCAATTACATTTGTGTATGTGTTAAAAGTATTACTGTGTTACATTAAATGCAAATCCAACAAGGGCAGAGATTTTTGTGTTTTGTTCTTCACTGTATCCCTTATTTGTAGAAAAGTGGCACATAGTAGGTCCTCAGTTAATATCTGTTGAATGAAGAAATAAATGAAATGTAAACACGCTAAATACTCCACCGTTTGTGCATCCGTTTTGGCACGTCATCGTGTAATAAAAAAAATACTGGGAAACTCAGAAAAGGGAAGTGGCTAGGGGTCCCCACGGCTCTGAAAAGCCTGACAATGAGACTCTCCTGGACATTACACTTCCTTAAGTGTCATCTGATGTTGAGTACCAGCTAAGAAGGTCTCAGCCTGGAGCAGCTCTCCCTCCATCCTGGGAGACAACTGGAAATATCAAGAGGTGCTTTGGGGGGTCACAACGAGGAAGGGCGGCTGCTGGCCTTTCGTGCGAAGGAGTTGGGGATGCTAAGTGACCCGCAGGACCAGAACAGCCCCATCCAAACAAAGGCAATGGCACAAGGGCGAGAAACACTACCTGGCTTGCCAACTCCTGACGGATCTGACTGTCTCTGTGACTCTGCGCGGGGTCTGACCAGACCGGATGTGCAGAGGGGATGGATGGAGCTCGGCCAGAGTGAACGGGGAGAGATCAGCACAGGGGCAAGGGGGGTGGGGGTCGGCCAGAAGAAAGGGTTGCGGGCAACCCTGGGCTTGAGACAAACTCAGTCCTTTCCATCTTTTGATGGTCCCAGCGTATCTAAAAGAGAAACTGCCAATCTGGGGTGCATCGGAAGCCGCTGGATGAAAGAAAAGACTCCTGAGTCAAGCCAGGAAAATCCCACCATGGGTCCCAAGCCAAGGGCCTGACAGTCCCCTTCCTCCTTCCCTCCCCCCACCCCCGTGTCCCCAAGAGAAAGTTCAGCAAGATCAGGTCCCAGTGCCCTGCAGGGGATCAGGGCGACCCCGCCCCAGGCCGGATCCGAGCCCCGGGGCTCCCCGCGTGTGGGGAGGCCGCCCACGTGCGCAGCCCTGTCCTGTCTGCATTTCCGCCCCAGCCGCGCTCCCGCTGCCAGGCCTGGCCCTGCGCCGCCACCACGCGCCCACTAGGTGGCGCCTGCGCTCCAGTGGGCGCCGCTCCGGCGCAGGCAAAGGCGACAACTCCAACCCGAGCCCCAGGATTCCGGGGACTGGAGGGCACCGCCGGCAGCCAAGGTAGGATTCCTGAGCCCTGGGCGTTTCCCCGGAAGCTGCGTGGTGGGGGTGGGCAGCTGGGCGGCCGCGGAGCACCGCTCGCGGTCTGCAGAGATAACCCGAGAAGTCGGAGCAGCCGCACGTGTCATTGCCGCCTAAGGGGGCCCGGAGACCCGCAGTCTCCAAGCTGGGCCTACTAGCAGAGCAGAGCACCAGGTCGCTGGCACACAAACATCCTCCACTGGTCTTTTCCTCTGGAAAGCGTGCCCAAACCCCCAAGACAACAAGTCCTAAAAGCAGAAGGAGCTGCGTTGCTGATAAGATCCAAAACACCACTTCTTAAACTTGTCTGCACGGTGGCATTGCTTGGGGAGCCTTAAAAAAATGCTCATGCCCCACTTCCACCCCCCAGAGACTCAGACGTAACTGGTCTGGGTTGAGCACTGGGCGTCTGGATATTAAAATGTTCCAGGAGATTCCAGCTTGCAGCCAATTTTGAGGACCCTTGATCTAAAGAGTTAGAGAAAAGCTGAGGACATTTCTTTGTGATAGCCCAAACTGCTAATGACTCCCTCCTCCTCCTGCCCCTCCTCCTCTTTCTCCTTTTCCTCCTCCTCCTCCTCCTTTTTCTTATGACTGTGCCTTCATGCTGTTAAACCCAAGGTATCAAACCAACACCGGGTTCGCCTCCCGCCAAAGGGCTGGTTCTGAAGGGACTGAACTGGAAAGTGAGCAGAGAACACAGAGACACAAGTGTGGAATGTGAGAGAAGACTCTATTTATATAACAGCACTGTTACCAGCATGGGCTTGGAGTCCCTGATGATCCCCAATGCTCACTGAACCACCCTCAGCTTCAGTTTCCTTATCTGCAAAATGGTTATGACAGTATAAAACCCTAAGGGGCGTCACGAGAATTGTTAACAATGAAAGCTTGTGTTTACTAAGGGTTCCCCTTGTGCCAGGCACTGCGCTAAATGCTTTCTGTGCATTGCCACATTGACTTTTTATTTTGAGACAGGTCTTCCTCTGTCACACGAGCCACGCGGCCCCAGCGGGAAGGCGGCGACGGCCCGGGACCGGCCGGCAGAGCTTGGGGTGGGGGGGAGGCAGCGGGAGGCGCCCCAGTGCTCTGCAAGCCATGCTGCAACCAGTGCGGGCGCTACTGCGGGGGCGTCTGGCCCAAAGCTCGGCAGCCCCGCCTCCCTGGCTGGGGCCCTCGCTCCAGGGCCCTCTCTCTGGGTGGCCTCTGGCTCCAGGACCCAGCGATGGCTGCAGCGGGCACCGGCCACTGGCCACAAGAGACAGTTCTGCCCATTGGCCCGCCCTAACTGCCACTCTGTTCTCTGCTTTCCCTAGCAACAGGCTTCAACCTCAAAACTCTCAAACTCCTTCCTATCTGGACCCAAAACTACTCACGCAGGAGATTTCCTCCATTAAATCTCCGGGATCACAAGCCAGTACTCTCTCTCCTCTAACCCACCTCTTGTCATAGGGACCAGCCCTTAACGTGAGTATAGTCAACTGAACGCGTCTTTCTCTGAGCAGCACCTGCCTCTCCATCTTTCCATTAATATTTCCTGCAGCACAGCCTTGCACACAGCAAGCAGCCAATAAACATCTGTCGACAACATCAGTGCAGCATGGGAAAAAGCCGAGTTTCTCTAGTCTTAGGAGCCCCATCCATAAAACATGTAACCCCAGTCTTTAAAAAAGACACAAAGCTGTCCTCCCACCACACAGCAAGCCGCATTTGCAAAAGGAGTCAGGTTAAGCCAGAAAGTAGCTGTACAGAGCTGTACAACTGTGCCAAATGTGTGAACAGTTACAAAGACATAAAGAGCAAAGAGTGTGCTCTCTTCGAACTGTCAAGATCATAAAGACCTGGAAAGACGAAAACACTGCTGAACGACAGGAGGCGGCAGAGGAGCCCTGATGACTAAATGCAACACAGGGTCTCGGTCAGAATCCCGGAGCAGCAACAGGACATTAGTGGATAAACAGGTGAAATTCAAAAGAAGCCTGGCATTTAGTTAAGAGTAATACGCCATGTTACTTTCTCAGCTTTGGCAACTTCACCAATGTCACAGAACTAGAATGTGGATGGAGAATATGATAGAACTCTGTACTACCTTCTGCAACTTTTCTGTACTTTGTAAATTATTCCAAAATAAAAGTTTATTTAAAGCAAAACCTTGTCCGGGACTCGCAATTCTGACTTGTTCAATAATTCCCCAACAATGCCACGCCACGCTGGCCACACGGATCCTGGAGAGCCCGCACACCGCAAAGCGCTGGAGCCAGGTGCACAACGACCTGCTCCAGCCCTGTCTACTTCGGTGGGACCCCAGCGTGGGACGCACAAGAATGTCCCCACAGGCCCAAGTCCTAATCCCCGGAACCTGTGACTACTTTAGGTTACATGGAAAAAGGGAATTAAGGGTACTAATCAGCAGACAGAGAGAAGATGAGAGTCGGAGAGATGAGGCTTTGCTGGCTGTGAAGATGGAAGAGAGGGTGCCAGCTGCCAATGCAGCTTCTAGAAGGAAGATGGAAAAGATAAGAAAACAAATCCTACCCTGGAGGCGCCAGAAGGAACCAGCCCTGCCCACACCTAGATGTTAACAGGCTTCTAATCTACACAGCTGCGAAGTCATAAATCTGTGTTGTGTTAAGGCGCTGCATGTGTGGCAATTTGTTACAGCAGCCACAGCAAACTAACAGCACCGAAATGCAAAAAGCCACAGGGCTTCTCCTGACTCAGGGTGCTGGTTTCCCTTCCGCCTTTCAGAGCTCCACCACCTCTCCCTACACTCCCCCTGCCCCCCACTCCTCATCCCCTGACCCAACACACCTGGGGACTTAGTAGACAGCTGTTAAAGCGGAGGTGCACGTTCAGTCGCAAAACAGACTTTCCACTCAACTTTCTAAGACGTCATTGTGTCACTGGCTCCTACTGACATGGTCTTCGTTTAGTTAGAGTTTCTTAGTCTTCTTTAAAAAGCCAGTCATCTGATGAGAACCCAAGTTTAGCAGAATCAGGTTTAACCGCTTTGTCAAGGAAAACAAAGTTCAGGTGTCAATCTCCTAACAGTCACAGCTGCGTAAAATTACCTAAGCTAAAAGTGAAAGCACACATTACTTTTCTAAGTTTTATACGAAAAGATAAAGGATACAATTCCAAAATTCCCTTCTCCTCTTTTATGGGAAAATTTTCTATCAGAAAATATTTTGAGTGTTAGCATACTTAATATATTAATGTTTCACCTGCAGAACTTGAAATTTCACGTAGACTCTTCTCAAATGAAGCCCACGGTGGGCACCTCCGCCCCCTCCACCGCCCCTCGGCCCCCGAGGCCCGGGGCGCTACTCCGCCGGCGGGGGAGGCCTGCAGGCAGCAAGGCCGCGCGAACGCCCGCCCCGGCCCCGGCCCCGGCCCCGGCCCCGGCCCCGGCCCCGGCCGGCGGCGCCTCTTACCTGGCTCCGAGCGCAGGGCGGCTCTGCGGCGGCTTCGCGGCGGTGGCTCCCGGCTGGGGCCCTCGCTCCATCGCGCGCGCTCTCTCGGGCGGCCTCGGGCTCCTGGACCCAGCGACTACTGCGGCCCGCGCCGGTCCCAGGAGACACTGCCCCCCCATTGGCCCGCAGTGTCCTAAACCGCCATTGGCCCGCCGTGTCCTCCACCGCCATTGGCCCGCCCCGACGGGGCAGCACGAGCTGCGCGTGTCACTGGGGAAAAGTTTTTTTAAAATCAACTTTCTCGCTCATTTCGGATTTCATTTTTAAATTGAATAATTGAAAAAATAAATAAATAAATAAATAAATTGAATAATTGACCGTTTAAAAAGTAGCCTTGAAATTAAGCTTACAATGGTCATTTTGAAGAAATTTCTTTAAAGAAAGGATTAAAGAGAATATTGTAATTCCTAAAATTGAGTGTATCTGTAATGGGCTTCTAACCTTGAACACTGCAGTAGTTATCTAATCAATATTGTTCAATCACCAAATACTGAGAAAAGCATTAGTCAACTCAGTTTGTTCCAAATCTTTAAATTTGGTTTTCCGATGGGGGGGTTCCAAATACTTAGTGACATCAGTGGTGCCATTTTTCGTTTAGTAACCATGGTTATCTTTGTCCTTTTAAAATTTTTAATTATAAAAACTATTGAATGAAAAGTAAACTGAAATTCTAAATGAAATACTAGTTTATAAAAAAACACTTTCTCTAAAGGTAAGAAAAATGATTATAGATAGTAGGAGATTGGAATTGCTTAATAGCATTTTAACTGTATATTTCTCAGCGGTTTTACGCTTTATGGTACGCATGGTCAATACATAAACAGCCTCCCTGTTTTTTATTGGGAGAAGGAAAAAAGGGGAAAAAAAACTAAACTTAACTTTCAAATTATTCTCCAACATAAGCAAAGGCTGATGAGCGAAGAAGTCTATAAATTAAAGTTTCACTTTTAGTAAAGGGTGGAAAATGGAGAAATGATTATCACCTGTACCTGTATAAACCAAAACTGATTGAACATTGGTTCAGTACTTAAGTCCTGCCCGGCGGCGCCTCCAAACTCGCCGCGGGGGCCTCGCCCCGGGCGCCTCCACCCTCCCGGGGGTCGCCGGCGGGCGCGGGGCGGGGGCCGGGGAGGAGGGGGCGGCGGCGGCGGGAGTAGGAGGAAGAAGAGAAAGAGAAAGTTTGGCGCGGGGGGAAGGCGAGCGGGACGCAGCGAGGGAGCAGGGCGCGGGCGCGGAGCCTGGAGAGGGCAGGACGAGCCCCAAGCAAAGCAGCCCCGGCGCCCCGAGGAGCCCCGCGTCCGGGCGATGGCGGCGGGAGGAGGAGGAGGAGCTGGCGGCGGCGGCGGCAGCGGGAGCTGACGGCGCTTTTGATCCCGAAAAGAGGCGTTCGGGCTGCGGAGCCCGTCAAGGCAGCGGCGGCGGCGGCGGCGGCCGGGAGGAGGAGGGGGAGGGGGAGGGGCGGGAGGAGGAGGAGGAGGGGGAGGCGGCGGCGGCGGCTGCAGCGGTCGGAGTGGACGAGCTGGAAGTGGGAGCTGATGAGTGAAAAGAAAAAAAAGTCTTTGGATCTTTATTCTGCTAATTAGTTTACTGCAAAAAATGGCTGTGATTAATTCAGTGCGCCTGTGCTTCATTACCCAGGCACGACGCGAAGGGCTAATTAGCCACCTCCTGAATCAGTAAGATTCAACAAAAAAAAAAGGGGAAGGTGGAGGCAGGCAGAGGGGAGGAAGGGAGGGAAAAATAAAACAGGGGAAAGTGATGAGCAGGGCACACATAAATGGACTCAATGTTCATTTAGATTTTTTTCATTTGTTTACTTCGACAAACAGCATGTCCATGAACATGCTTGTACCTGTATCTTTGAGCACATACGCAAATACTTCTATGGGATACGATGCTAAAAGTAGAACTGATGGGCTTTTAAATTTTCAATAGATACAACAAAAATCCCTCTTAAAAGGCACCATTTGGCCAGGTGCAGTGGCTCACGCCTATAATCCAAGTACTCTGGGAGGCTGAGGTGGGAGGGTCGCCTGAGCTCAGGTGTTGGAGACCAGCCTGAGCAAGAGTGAGACCACGTCTCCATTAAAAATAGAAAAAATTATCCGGGCGTGGTCACGTGCACCTGTAGTCCCAGCTACTCAAGAGACTGAGGCAGGAGGAGGATCCCTTGAGCCCAGGAGTTTGAGGTTGCTGTGAGTTAGGCTAACACCAGGGCACTCTAGACTGGGAAACAGACTGAGACTCTGTCAAAAAAAAAAAAAAAAAAAAAAAAACCACCCCAAAAACTACCATTTTACATTCCCACCAACCATTTCTCCACACTCCTACTTTTCCCAATTTCAAAAGCAAGAAAAGAAAACATAGAAAAGGTGGAGGGGCGTTTCGTTCATTACTAACGAGGCTGAGCATCATTTTATATACTTACTGACCTTTTTACTTCTGCCCTGAATTGTTTCTTCATGTCCTTCATCCATTCTCCTCCCCCCATTGGGTTGTCTTTTTCTTGTTTGTAAGAGAGCTTTATTTATTACGAATGTTAACCTTTTCTATGTATGTTGCACATACTTTGTCTTAATTTCAACATTGTTTACCATGTCGTTTATTTTTTTTATTTCACACAAGTTTTTAATAAATGTAACTGTGAGAATAAAATTTCAAAACAAAAATAGTAGTACCTATAGTGAATATTTCAGTAAATACCTGTCAATTTGCCTAACCTTATTTGATTTGTTTCATGAGAATGACCTGCATTAAAAGACAATTGGTAGCCAGAGCGGTGGCTGACACCTGTAATCCTAGCACTCTGGGAGGCCAAGGTGGGCAGATGGTGTGAGCTCAGGAGTTCAAGACCAGCCTGAGCAAGAGCCAGACCCCAATTCTACTAAAAATAGAAATTATATGGACATCTAAAAATATATATAGAAAAAATTAGCCGTGCATGGTGGTGCATGCCTGTAATCCCAGCTACTCGGGAGGCTGAGGCAAAAGGATTGCTTGAGCCCAGGAGTTTGAGGTTGCCGAGAGCTAGGCTAAGGCCATGGCACTCTAGCCCGGACAACAGAGTAAGACTCTGTCTCAAAAAGAAAAAAAAAAAAATCTTAGCCAGATTTTTATTGTTGCCTATCTGCATTTCACTTCTGGGGGGAGGGGCGGGTGTGTGTGTGTGTTTGTGTTTTTAATACATGCATAAACGTTTGGTGCCTGTCTCCCTCTTCCTAGGCTCTTCTCCCATCCTCTCTTCCTGCTCTCCGTGCCCTGCTCATCACTTTCCCTTGTTTTTTTTCCCCTCCCTTCCTCCCCTCTGCCTGCCTCCACCTTCCCCTTTTCTTTTTTTGCTGAATCTTATTGATTCAGGAGGTGGCTTCGCGTTGTGCCTGGGTAATGAAGCACACGCGCACTGAATTAATCACAGCCATTTTTTGCAGTAAACTAATTAGCAGAATAAAGATCCAAAGACTTTTTTTTCTTTTCACTCATCAGCTCCCACTTCCAGCGCGTCCACTCCGACCGCTGCAGCCACCGCCGCCGTCTCCTCCTCCCCTTCCCTCTCCCCCTCCTCCTCCTCCTCCTCCCGGCCGCAGCCGCCGCCGCTTCTCCTCGGCGGCCCCTGCCCGCTCCGGGGGCCGTAAACTCCCCGCCAACCGTGCTGCTGGGCGGCGGCTCCGGCTCCAGCTCCGCCGCCGCCGCCGCCGCTGCCTTGACGGGCTCCGCAGCCTGAGCGCCTCTTTTCGGGATCAAAAGCGCCGTCAGCTCCCGCTGCCGCCGCCGCCGTCGCCGTCAACTCCTCCTCCTCCCGCCGCCATCGCCCGGACGCGGGGCTCCTCGGGGCTCCTCGGGGCGCCGGGGCTGCTTTGCTTGGGGCTCGTCCTGCCCTCTCCGGGCTCCGCACCCGCGCCCTGCTCCCTCGCTGCGTCCCGCTCGCCTTCCCCCCCCTGCGTCAAACTTTCCCTTTTTCTTCTTCCTCCTACTCCCGCCGCCGCCGCCCCCTCCTCCCCGGCCCCCGCCCCGCACCCGCCGGCGACCCCCGGGAGGGTGGAGGCGCCCGGGGCGAGGCCCCCGCGGCGAGTTTGGAGGCGCCGCCGGGCAGGACCCACCGGGACGCGGGGCCAAGGGTGGGAGGGCGCCGGGGTCCCAGCGCCGAGACCAAGGCGACGGCCGGCAGGGGGTCCGCGGTGCCGAGCGCCGCCGCCGCCCCCGCCGCTCCCGGCCCCCAACTTTGCCCCAAGCGGAGCGGCGCCGGGGCCCGGCTGAGCCGCCGCGCGGGGCACGCACCGGCCCGAAGCAGTCACCGCTGCCGCCGCCGCTACCGCTGGCCCGGCGGGCGCCTTCCGCGCCGGGACTGGACTTGCCGGGGACGCGGGAGCCGGACCGGAGCCCGGGGGTCCGGGAGGGGACGAGGAGGCCGTGATGCTCTACCTGCGCGTCCTCCGTCCTGCCCCACTGGCTGCGCCGCGAGCGCCCAGAGGGGGCTCTGCCCTGGACACTGGGGGCTCCGGGGCTCGGGCTGCGCCGCCGCCCAGGGCCAGACCGAGCCTGGCTGGCCTTCCTCCATCTGCTGAGTTGAGAGACATCGGAGCACTCCTTTTTTTTTTTTTTTTTCTTTTTGCCTTTCTTTTTCTGTCCTTTTTTTTTTCTTTTTGGCAGAGTCCCACTCTGTCACCCTGGCTAGAGTGCCGTGGCGTCAGCCTAGCTCACAGCAACCTCAAACTCCTGAGCTCAGGGGATCCTCCTGCCTCAGCCTCCCAAGTAGCTGGGGTTACAGGCATGCGCCACCATGCCCGGCTAATTTTTTCTATATATTTTTAGTTGTCCAGCTAATTTCTTTTTAATTTTTAGTAGAGATGGGGTCTCGCTCTTGCTCAGGCTGGTTTCGAACTCCTGAGTTAAAAGGATCCACCAGCCTCTGCCTCCCAGAGTGCTAGGGTTACAGGCGTGAGCCACCGCGCCCCGCCTGGACTGCAGAATTCTTTCCCTCCCTCCACGTCTCATCTCCACGTCATTAAAGGCCCATTTACCACAGTTCCTTTTACGCAGTACATCATGTCCCCCTTGTAACAAAAAATTACAAGGCACACTAATGGCAAGAAGCAGTTTGAAGAGACAGACCAAACATAAGGACCAGAGTCTGATATGGCAAAAATGTCGGAATTATCAGACCAGGGATTTTTAAAAACCGTGATTTATATGCCAAAGGCTTTCATGGAAAAGGCAGACAACAGGCAAAAACAGACAGATAAAGTAAGCAGAGGAATGGAAAGTCTAAGAAAAAGTGAAAAAGAAATGCTAGAGATCGAGAATGCTGTGACAGAAATGAAGATTCCTGTGACGGGCTCATTAGCAGACTGGACGTGGCTGAGGAAAGACCCTCTGAGCTGGAAGATATAATAATTTCCACAACTGAGAAGCAAACAGAAAAGACTGGGGGAGAAACAGAACAGAATATCCAAGAACTGTGGGACAACTACAAAAGCTGTACTGTGCATGGGAAGGGAAATTACAAGGAGAAAGAGAACAAGGAACAGAAGAAATATTTGAAGCAATAATGACCAAGAACTTCCCCAAATTAACGTCAGACACAAAACCACAGATCTAGAAAGGTCAGAGAACAAGCCAGATAAATGCCAAAAGAAAAGGCAAGGAAAAAAAAAACAGCAAAAACTATACCTGAGCATATCATATTGAAACTTAATAAACTCAAAGATAAAAGAAAAATTATTGAATGAAGCCAGAGGAAAAAAACTACCTTACTACAGAAAAGCAAAGATAAGAATTGCATCTCACTTCTAATAAACCATGTAAACAAGAGAAAGTTAAATGAAATATTTAGTGTTGAAAGACAAAAACCACCAATCTAGAATTCTTCACCCTAAAGACTTGTCCTTCAAAAGTGAAGGAGAGTGTACATTTTTCTTTTTAAAAAAATATTTTTTTAGAGACAGGGTCTTGCTCTGTTGCCCAGGCCAGTGGGATCATAGCGCACTTCAACCTCAAACTCCTGGGCTCAAGAGATCCTCCCACCTCTGCCTCCCAAAATGCTGGGATTCAGGCATGAGCCACTGTGCCCAGCCTCAAGAGTGGACATTTCATTGACCTGCTTTCATTTGTATATGTGAGCAGTACTTTTTCTGATGTGCTATACAAATAGTTCAAGGTTAGTTAGCAGTATAGCTATGAATAGTAATGCTGCCAGTCTCCTTCGTATGAAAGACATTTATAAAACATGCTTAAATGTATTAGGTAAGTAGCAGGTCTTTATCTACAAATACGTGATATTTAGGTTTTTATTTTATGAAACTAGGATTTGAAAAGATTATATATTTGAAGAATAGTATAATATGATGGTTAAAAGCATAGGATTTGGAGCTGCTAGCCTGGGACTGGAATTCCAGCTTCAGCAGTGTGCTATTAATATAAATTCTCTGCACTTCAATTTGTTTTCTTTGAATGAATGGCTATAATTTCTACTTCCCATGGCTGTTACGTGATTGCATATAAAAAGTGCTGAATAAATGGTGGCTAATTCCTCTTGACCTACAGATGGCTTAAAAAAAAGTGGCTGTTATGACTAGCCTTTGTTTTTTATGCAAAAAAAAAAAATGAAAGGAGAAATACTTTTTGAAACAAAAATTGAAGAAATTTGTTTCCAGTAATCTGTGTTGCAAGAAATGTTAACAGAAATTCTTCAGAGAGAACAAAAATAGTATAAGTCAGAACTCAGATTTACATAAAGAAAAAAGCAACAGAGACAATAAGTGAAGGAAAAATAAAAACTTTTATTTTTCTTATTCTTAATTGATCTAACAGATAAGAGTTTGTTCAAAATAATAATTGTAGCAATGTATTCAATTGTGTATGCTATGTGTGTATGTGTATGTATATATGTATTACTACATGCTGACATATGCTTATATATAAGTAAAATGAAAGATTGCAATGATACAAAGGACAAAAGGGAAAAAGTAGGAATATGAATTTTGCTATTATAAGACATTTGCACTACCCTTGAATCAGTGCAGTGTTATTTGAAAGCAGGAATGTATAATATATGGTAAACTCTAGGGTGACCATGAAAAATGTTTTTAAAAAGTATAACTGATAATGCTAAGACAGGAGAGAAAATGGAATCATACAAAAAAGCCTAATTAAAACCACAAAAGGCAGAAAAAATGGGAGACAAAAATAGGAACAAAGATCAAAGGCAACAAGTACAAAACAGTAATAAATATGGTCCCTAATAATCGTTATGTCAATAATCACTTTGAAAGTTAATGGTCTAAATGTACCAATTAAAAGAGACTTTCACAGTGGATCAACAAAGAAGACCTACCTTTATGTTGTCTACTGGAAACCCACTTCAAATATAGGGACACATATCGATTAAAAATAAATGGATGGAGAAAATATACCATGCTAACACTAATCAAAAGAAAGCAGGAGTAGCTATATTAATTTCAGACAGAGCAGAATTCAAAGCAGGAAAAGTCATTAGGGGGAAACAGGGGCATTATAGAACGATAAATGGGCCAATTCTCCTAACAATCCTTAACTTGTATAGTCTAACAACAGAGCATTAAAATATGCGAAGCAAAAACTGGTAGAACTTCAAGGAGAAATACATGAATATGCTGTTACAGTTGGAGACTTCAACCTCCTTCTTCAGAAGTGGACAGATCCGGCAGACAGAAAAGCAGTAAGAACATAACTGCACTCAACACCACCACCAATCAACTGGATATAGTGGATATTGATAGACTACTTCATTCAGTAATAGTAAAATACACATTCTTCTGAAGCCCACATGGAACATTCACCAAGATAGACCACTTCTGGGCCATAAAAGCCACCTTAACATGTAAAAGAATAGAAATCATACAATATCTGTCCTCAGACCACAGTAGATAGTTGGAAAATCCCAAAATACTTGGAGATTAAACAATACACTTCAAAATAGCACATGGGATGGTCACAGGTATGAAGGGTTGGAATGGGCCTGGCCAGGAGACCGAAAGTCGGGGCAGCTGGTGGGCTCTGGCCTCTCCACTTTCAGTGCTTTTGGGCTGCTGGCAGGCTCCAGTCCAGCGGTGCTCATAGAGCCCTAGCTTGGTGCATGATTCTCTTTTCTGCCCTCCTGGAAACCTTGCAGCCGACCCGTGATTTCACAGGTACCTTGCTTTGCTCTCATGGTTAGAAGTTCAAGCCTGGAACAATGGTATGCATTCCTTGCGTCACCATTCCAGTTCTGCTCTGGATCTACAAAACATTCCTGGAGCCATACCTGTACTCTCTGATTTCCCCTTTTGTTAGTGGTATATGTCCTAGGGAAGCTATAGAAGAATCCAGTGAAATAAAGGCAGGCCAGGTGTGGTGGCTCATGCCTGCAATCCTAGCACTTTGGGAGGCTAAGGCAGGAGGATCACTTGAGGCCAGGAGTTCAAGACAAGCCTGAGCAGCATAGAAAGACACCTGTTTCTATGAAAATATTTAAAAAATTAGCCAGGTGTGGTTATATGCACCTATAGTCCCAGCTATTCAGGAGGCTGAGGCAGGAGGATCGCTTGAGCCCAGAAGTCTGAAGTTACAGTGAGCAATGCAGATGCCACTGCACTCCAACCTGGGCAACATAATGAGATTCTGTCTCAAATTAAAATTAAAAAATAAAGGCAGGCCGGGCGCGGTGGCTCACACCTGTAATCCTAGCACTCTGGGAGGCCAAGGCGGGTGGATCGCTCAAGGTCAGGAGTTCGAGACCAGCCTGAGCAAGAGCAAGACCCCGTCTCTATTAAAAATAGAAAAAAATGATCTGGACAGCTAAAATTATATATATAGAAAAAAAATTAGCCAGGCATGGTGGCACATGCCTGTAGTCCCAGCTACTCGGGAGGCTGAGGCAGGAAGATCCCTTGAGCCCAGGAGTTCGAGGTTGCTGTGAGCTAGGCTGATGCCACGTTACTGGTCTGGGCAACAGAGCAAGACTCTGTCTCAAAAAATAAATAAAATAACACCAATTGTACATGGACCTTTTTGGGAAACAGATAAGGAAACATTTCCCAATGTATACTGTGAGATCACATAACCTTAATCACCAAATCTGACAAGGACATTATAACAAAGGAAAGTTACCCATGAATCTTTCTCAGAAGCATGCCCAGGCAAAAGAGATCCTAAAGAAAGAAAATAGTGGCTGGTCTGAGGGTAGTGAGTTGCCTCGCTGGATCATCCACAGTTACTGATGGAACTGCTGTTCTACTCTTTCCCCTTCTCACTACTGCACCTGACTAGTCTAAAAGAAAAAAAATTAGCTGGCTGGTCCCAGCGCGTGGTGTTTACAACTAATCGGTCACAACCAGTTACAGATGCCTTTGTTCCTTCTCCGCTTCACTTGCCCGGCCTAAAATAAATTAAAATAAAAATTTTTTAAAGTAACAAAGAAAGAAAATAGCAAATTATATCCAGCAACATATAAAAAAGATAACATAGAAAGATCAATGTGGTTTACTCTAGGAAGGAAAAGTCAGGCTAACAGTTAAAAATCAATCATATAACTCAGTATATTAATAGGATAAAGGAGAAAATTGCACAATAACATCAATAGATATGGAAAAAGCATTTGCTAAAATTCCGTCCCATGCACAATAAACACATAGCAAACTAGGAAACTTCTTTCCTTTTTTTTTGCCTGAAAAATTGTTTTAGATTTACAGGAAAATAGCAGAAGTAGTACAAGGTTTCTGTATATTCTTTACCCAGCATCCTTTAATCTTGTCATCTTATGTAACTGTAGTGCAATTCCTGAAAGCAGGAAGTTAACACTGACACTGTGTGATTACCTGACTTCTAGATGTTATTAATATTTTGCTACATTTCCCATTAATGTCCTTTTCTGACCCAGGATCCCACTGAGCATCTGGGACAGTTCTTCAGTCTTTCTTTGTCTTTAGGACCTTAATACTTTTTTTGATGAACACTTCATTTTGTGAAATGTGCCTGGATGTAGGTTTGTCTGATGTTTTCTCATAATTAGATTGAGATCATGAAGTTTTGTCAAGAATATTAAAAAGCAGAGATGAATTTGAAGCAGCTTTTCCCATTCTCCCAACAAGACATCTGTCATGTTAGTCTGTTGTATTAAAACTCCTTTCGTCCTCAGCACAAAAGAAAAATAAAGAATATTATAAAGTGATGTTTTGCCAGAAGAGATATTTCCTTTTTTTCCCTCAAAAACAAAATTGACAATGGAAGAAATTTTTTAATCTGATAAAGAGTATGTTTGAAAAATCTGTGACATACGTCATACCCAAGAGGAGGACTATAATTGAAACAGTGGAAAGTTATCTCAGGAGTGGAAAGAAAAAAGCAAAATTTAAAATAAATATAAAAATTTTTTTAAAAGTTTTTAAATGTAAAAAGTAAATTGAATCATTTAAAAAGAAAAAAATAAGAGGAAGAACGAAAAAGTGGAAGGTAACAAATGTCAGAGAGGATACGGAGAAATCAGAACCTCATACATTTCTGGTAGGAATGGAAAATGGTTCTGCTGTTGTAGAAAACACTTTGGCTCCTCAGAAAGTCAAACACAGGATTACCATATAACTCAGCAATTCCAGTCCTAGGTATATACCAAAAATAATTGAAAACAGGGCTCAAAAAAAAAAAAAAAAAAATCCTTGCAAGTAGTCTGCTCTTGTCCACAGGGGATATGGCCCAAGACCAGCGGATGCCAGAAACCTCGGCTAGTGCCGACCCCCATATACACTCTGTCTTTTCCTGTACTGCATATCTACCCCTTAAAGTTTAATTGATAAATTAAGCGAGTAAGAGATTAACCATAATAATAAAACAAAATAATTATTACAATATATCTTAATAAAAGTTATGCGAATGTGGTCTATCCCTCTCTCAAAACATCTTATTGTATTGTACTCACTTCTTCTTGTGATGGTGTCAGATGCTAAAATGCCGACACGATGAGATGGAGTGAGGTGGATGCCGTGGACACTGTGACGTGGTGTCAGGAGGACGGTCCGCTCTGGGTGGCCCTGGATGATCAGGCTGTGATGACGGTGGTGGTGTCAGAAGCAGATGACGCTGATGACCGACGGGCAGGCAGTGCGTACAGTGTAGACGTGCTGGACAAACAGAGGCTCCACCGCCTGGGCAGGGCGAGGCCAGACAGGGCAGGATCTCATCACACCACTCAGAACAGAGCACAGTAAAACTTATGAATTGTGTATTTCTGGAGTTTTCCATTTAATACTTTTGGGCCTCAGTTGACAGTGTGGAACTGAAACCGTGGCAAGTGAAACCGTGGGTGGGGGCTACTGCACGTGAACGTCCACAGCAGCCCGGAGGTGGCAGCAACCCAGACGTCCATCAGCACATGCGTGATAAACAAATTGTGCGTGTACACACGAGGGAATATTATTCCACCATTAAAAGGAACGGCGTGCTGCTTTGTGCTACAGCTGAAGGAATCCTGAAAACATCACGCTAAGTAAGAGAAGGAAGACACAAAAAGGTCACATATTGGATGACTTCACTTACAGGGAATATTCAGAACAGGTAAATCCATAGAAACAGGACGCAGATTGTCGGTTGCCAGAGGCAGGAGGTTCAGGAGAACAGGCAGTAATTGCTTAATGGGCACAGGGTTTCATTCTGGAGTGAAGGAGGTGTTTTGGACTGGATAGAGGTGGTGATTTTACAACATCGTGTATTACTAAATGGCACTGAATTGTTCACTTCAGAATAGTTCATTTTGAGCCAGGCGTGTTGGCTCACACCTGTAATCCCAGAGAATCAGGAGGCTGAGGCAGGAGGATTACTTGAGGCCAGGAATTCAAGACCAGCTTAGGCAATATAGTGAGACTCCATTTCTTTTTTTTTAAAAAAAGTTAATTCTATGTTATGTGAATGTCACTTCAGATTTTAAATTTCTACAGCAAACATCATGCTTATTGGTGAAATAGTAAAAGCATTCCACTGAGATGCCTGTTATCACCATTTCCGTGTAACACTACAGGAGGGGTCTTGGCGAGTGCAATAGTTACAAATAAGAAAAAGAGGAAGAAGGAGGAGGAGGTGGAGGAAGAAAAGGAGAGGGGTGGATAAGGAGAGGAGAAATAAAATGCATAAGATTCAGTAAGGAAGAAATAAATACTATTGTAGTACATAAATGACATTATTATATTCCTGGAAAATCTAAACAAATCTACAGATAAACTATTATGATTATTAGATATGAGGTCAAAAATTTTTAAAATCCTTTGCATTTCTATCTATCTAATTAGAAATATTAAAAAAATTTAAATATAGTAGCATCAGGGACATAAACATATACGGATCAATACAACAAAACCGTGCAGAACCCCTACACAGACAATGGTAAGATTGTATTAAAGAGCATTAAAGAAAAATGAAAGGATATACTATGTTCAGGAATTGAAATACTTAGCATTGTTAAGATACCAGTTCACCCTAACTTGATCTATAGATTTAATGCAATCACAATCAAAATCCCAGCAGTTTTCTTTTGGAGGGGTGATCCTCGACAATCAAGGGGGGAGATGAGGAAGGTTGAAATTGACAAGCCTGTTCTAGAATTCACATGAAAATACAAAGGGCTGAGAACAGCTAAAACAATCTTGAAGAATAAGAGCAAAGTTGTAGGAGTTGGACTGCAGTAGCCCCCCTTATCTTCAGGGGACTTGGGGGATATGTTCCAAGCCCCCCAGTGAATGCCTGAACCCACAGATAAGACCAAGCCCTATGTATACTATGTTTGTTTTCTATGTATACATACCTATGATAAAGTTTAACTTATAAATTAGGCACAATAAGAGATTAACAATAATAACTCATAATAAAATGGAACAATTACAACAATATACTACTGTAATCAAAGTTATATGAATGTGGTCTCTCTCTCTCTCTCTCTCTCTTTCTCTTTCAAAATACCTTATTGTACTGTACCAGGGGTGCCTGAAACCACGGAAAGCAAAACCACAGATAAGGGACACTGCTGGGTAATAATTAGGACAGTCTAGCATTACTACAGAGACATGCTAATAGGCCAATGTAAAAGAGTATTGTGTCCAGAAACAGCCCACACATATATAAACAATTGAGATAAAAAGTGACACTCCAGTTCAGCAGAGAAAAAAATGAGTCTTTTCCAATAAATGGTGATGATTCAACTGAACAATCATATAGAAAAAAATGAATCTTGATTCCTATCTCATACCATAGACAAAAATCTGTGAGCCTAGCTCACAGCAACCTCAAACTCTGGGCTCAAGCGATCCTCCTGCCTCAGCCTCCCGAGTAGCTGGGATTACAGGCATGTGCCACCATGCCCGGCTAATTTTTCTATGTGTTTTTAGTTGTCCATATAATTTCTTTCTATTTTTAGTAGAGACGGGGTCTTGCTCTTGCTCAGGCTGGTCTCCAACTCCTGAGCTCAAATGACCTCCCCGCCTTGGCCTCCTAGAGTGCTAGGGTTACAGGCGTGAGCCACTGTACCCAGACAAGAATTTCAGAATGAACAGACCGACACACAGTCTGACTCCTGTTCAAGGAACTGGCTGGTGAATGGCTGAATGTTCTGGCTTTCGGTGGAAACACTGGAAAACCTGCATTTGAGAACGAGCTCCGCCCTGACCAGTTTCGGGCCCAGCTTGGATGAGTCACAAACCCAGGTTTGGACATAATGGCACAGTCCCGCCCTCCTCACAGGGCTGGAGGGAAGGAGAGCCTTGTGGACAGCGTGGAGAGCAGTCCCCTACCCACCCTGCACCCGCGGCCTGCTACCTCGACGGATGCCTGGCAGCTAGAGAGGCCTCACTCAGGGCCCCTCAACCCAAGCTGGACATAGCAGCTCTTTCCCTCCACTGGCCCAAGAGGGAGCCAAACATTCACAAAAGGGGCTCTGAAAGTCTGTGTCTCACCCTATCCTAGAAGTCTGCCTTCTTTCCCAGAAGCCTCGGCCCCTTACTGGAAGGTCTGAGGCAGGGGAAGGGTGAGAGACGTTCCAGCTTGGGTGACATGTGCCTGCTGGGGGGCCTTTAAGTCTGGACAGTGGCCTGCCAGCCAAGTCCAAGGCTCTGAGGTCATTTCCCCTGACACCAGGGACTTGGCACCTGCAGGCACGCCTGGTGGAGTGGAATGGGAGGAGTGCCCCAGATCTGACGCCCCGCACCCTGGCGCCTGGGCGAGAGGCTGGGGAGGAGCGGACTGCCCTCGGGTGCCCAGAGCCCAGGCCCTGTGACAAGGGCAGGGTCTGACAAGGCCAGGCCACTGGAGAGGGCACCGAGTGGCCCAGTCCCCACCTATGCCCTGCAAGGCTGACCTTGGGCTCAAGGGCATTGAAGGGGAATGGAAAGAGCAAACCCCTTCTGAAGACCTCAGAATCTCTGAAATGGGGTCCCACCTTGCTCTTTCAGCACGTTTATTGGTTGGTTTTTTTTTTATTTGAGACAGAGTTTCGCTCTGTTGCCCGGGCTAGAGTGAGTGCCGTGGAGTCAGCCTAGCTCACAGCAACCTCAGACTCCTGGGCTCAAGCGATCCTCCTGCCTCAGCCTCCCGAGTAGCTGGGACTACAGGCATGTGCCACCACGCCCGGCTAATTTTTTTTCCTATATATATTTTTAATTGGCCAGATAATTTCTTTCTATTTTTAGTAGAGACGGGGTCTCGCTCTTGCTCAGGCTGGTCTCAATCTCCTGACCTCGAGCGACCCACCCGCCTCGGCCTCCCAGAGTGCTAGGATTACAGGCTTGAGTCACCGCACCCGGCCAGCCCCTTTATTGTTGATGTCACCAACAGTTGCTAAGAGACGAAGCAGGCATTGCAGGAGCCCGCAAGAGGGGACCCCAGGGCGCTGTGCAGAGCCTGGCCCCTGGCAGCTCCCTGGGGCTCTGCCCACATCCTCGGCCCTCCACACAGGCCAGAGGTCTCAGCCAGCCTTCGCTGGGAAAGCGCTTGCTTGGAGCACGCAGGCTGCGCCAGGAGTCCTCAAAGAGCAGGCGATGGCTGGTGGCGAGGACATGGGATCAAGCTGGCAAGTCTAGTAACCTCTTTGAACTTGAGTTTCCTTCTCAATAAAATGAGGATAATTAGACAACATAGACTGACCTCCCAGAGAGATTGTTAGGATTAAAAGAGATAATGGCTGGAGAGGGCTTAGTGAGCTGTGAAGTAGAGTTCAATGTCAGTCCTTGTCATTATAAATAAAAGAACTATGGCTATAGCACCTGGGAAAGGAGAAGACAGGCCCAACGTCCACTTGGCCAAATAAGGTTTACCAAATTATGTCTAGAGTGGGTTCTTATCTCAAAGTGTTGCAAAAGGCATTAATTCACCCTTTTTGTGGCTGGGGAGAACTCCATGGTGTACATATGCCACATTTTATTAATCCACTCATGAACTCGTGGGCACTCAGATTGATTCCACATCTTGGCAATTCTGAATTGTGCTGCAGTAAACATTCAAGTGCAGGTGTCTTTTGATAGAAAGACGTCTTTTCCTTTGGGTAGATACCCAGGAGTGGGATTGCTGGATGGGATGGTAGGTCTACTTTCAGTTCTCTGAGGACCCTCCATGCTCTTTTCCACAGAGGTTGCACTAGTTTGCAGTCCCACCCATGGTGTATAAGTCTTCGTCTATTTTTGCAGTTTTCACCTGTACTGCATTTCCTAGGATTGCAACTCCTATGTAAATCAAGGAAAGATGTGTTCTGTTTGGTTTAGTATTTTACCAAGACATTTCAGAAAATCAAACTACCAGTGACAACATAGTTTACTGTATTTTACTCCCCAAAACATCACTTTACAAAAAAACAAAAGCAGCAGCTGTGTGTGTTGGCTCATGTCTGTAATCCCAGCACCTTGGGAAGCCGAGGAGGGAGCATTGCTTGAGCCTAGTAGTTTGAGACCAGCCTGGGCAACATAAAAAGACCTCATCTCTACAAAAAATGTATAAAACACTAGCTGGGTGTAGTGGTATACACCTGTAATCCCAGCTACTGGGGAGGCTGAGGTGGGAGGATTGCTTGAGCCTAGGAGTTCAAGGCTACAGTGAGCTAAGATTATGCCACTGCCCTCTAGCTGGGTGACAGAACTAGACACTGCCTCCAAAAAAAAATTGAAAAATAAATAAGAGCATATTATTTTAAGTTGTGTTATCATAAATTGCTTTTCTTCCACATATGTGATACACGTAGGTCAGCTATGTTATGTATACTTTTTTCCATATGATCCAGCAGATGCAAAGTTATGTATACATTTTGTTTCAGAACAGTAAAGGGAGCTTTCAAAACATTTATTATAAAAAGGGGACATAGGCCGGGTGTGGTGGCTCACACCTGTAATCCTAGCACTCTGGCAGGCCGAGGCGGGAGGATTGTCTGAGCTCCAGGAGATCGAGACCAGCCTGAGCAAGAGTGAGACCCCGTCTCTACTAAAAATAGAAAGAAATTATCTGGCCAATTAAAAATATATATAGGAAAAAAAATTAGCCGGGCATGGTGGCGCATGCCTGTAGTCCCAGCTACTCGGGAGGCTGAGGCAGGAGGATCGCTTGAGCCCAGGAGTCTGAGGTTGCTGTGAGTTAGGCTGACTCCACGGCACTCACTCTAGCCGGGGCAACAGAGTGAGACTCTGTCTCTAAATAAATAAATAAATAAATATAATAAAAAAAATAAAAAGGGGACATAGTCGCTTCCTTTTTCTCCCTCTCCCCCCTAACACTTTTGAAAAAAAAAAGGGGGGGGAGGGACATTGATAGTTACATGAAATTGCGGGAGGGGACTGAAAGGGGGCGGTGGTGCTGGGGTTGAGCGCTGAGCACCCGGGCTGACAGTCAAGTTCTGGATTTCAGAGCCTGACTCCATCCTGCCTTCCTGGTTGTTGGGGGGCCGGAGCCCTCCTCTCACCCAGACCCTGTGGGGGAAGCCAGGCCAGGTCCAACAGGCCCCGCGCCCAGGAACCTCTCACGTCTGAGGCTCCCACATCAGATGGGACTTAGCAGCTGAGAAAATCCCCTGTTTGACTTAAGCAGACACACTGCAGCAGGAGTCTCCTGGGGACACTAGCCCCCGTGGCTTCCCGGCAGACGCACAAGCTAAACTGAGGCGAGAAGGGGAGGGGCCTCTACAGCATCTGAAGGGCATCCCTCGAGTTCTGGTTGCCAGGGAAACCTTGGCTGCTGGAGCTGTGACCCCACAGGCCACCCGGAATCCCCACTGGAACTCACTGGCTAGGACACGGGGTCTCAAAAGTCAGTCCCACCTGTGGCCTGAGAGCACTGAGAGCTCCGAGGCCAACATGTGCACAGATGAATGGAGAAGGGTGGAGCCGCCTTTCTTTGAGACCATCCTTAATGCTGAGGTCAAGACTCTCCTGTTTTGTGTGTTAATATGACCTTTAATGAAATATCGGGGATGTAGAGGAGTGGATTGTTCTGGAAAACACCCTTTTACTTGACAAAATGGTTAGCCGCCCTCTTTGACACCCTCCTTCTCTCTCTCTCTCACAGCCCGAAACCCAAAAGTCTTCAAAGAAAAAGGCACGAGAACAGACCAAGTTCCCAAAGTGCCGCAGGAGCTGCCGCGGCCACCCAAACCTGGCACAGTGAGGTCACAGATAAAGGGTGTGGTTACTTTCACCTGGGAAAACCTCACAAAGTTGCTGATGGTTTTTCGCCAAGTCTTGAAGCATCGGGCCTCCTGCTGGGCAGATGGGGGGTGGTGGAGGCAGGAGGGTGAGGGAGGGAGGTGGAGACATGGGGGCAGGACATGCTAGCCTGGCCGGTTTGGGACGTTGCAATCAGAGTGTCTCACTGGAGAGGGGCCTTTGTAGACCCTGAAGCCAGAGAAGCCAGTGGAGGCCACGTGATGGCAGGCCTTGGGGCGACGAGAAGCTAAGAAGAAGGAACGCCGAGGGTCTACATTGATGCCCGCAGATTGGAATGTCTCCTGCTTCGGATATGAAATTCCAAACTGGACATCAGGAGGTGGGTGAGTCAGGAGCTACCCCAGTGACCCGAAGCCCAGAGGCATCTAGCTGGCCTTCCCAAGATGGCGGGGGGGGGGGGGGGACTTTGTGGACCGGAGGCACCTAATCTGTCCTTCCCCAGACTGCGGGTTGGGGGGACTCTGGGGCCCCAAGGCACATAAGCTGGACTTCCCAGATCGCGTCAGAGACTCTGGGAACCAGAGGCATTTAAGTTGGTCTTCCCCTAGATGGTGGGGAGAGACTCTGGGGACCCAGGCACCTAAGGTGGACTTCCCAAGATGACGGAGGCTGGGGGGACTCTGGGGCCCCGAGGCCCTGAGCTGGCCTTTCCCAGACAGTGGTGGGGACACTGTTGGCTGGATGTACCTATGCTGGACTTCGCCAAGTGGTGGCTGGGACTGTTGCAGCCTGCTAGGGACTCCGAGGTTAGGGACTCTGAGGACTGGATGCTCTTAAGCATGCCCTCATCAGGCGCCCAGGGACTCTGAGGGCCGGTTTCACTTAAGCTGGCCTTCCCCCTGTGGCAGTAGGGGACTCTGTGGGCCGTATTAACCTATCCTAGAATTCTCAAAGTGACGGCAGTTGACACTGTGGGCCAGATTCACCGAAGCTGGCCTTCCCCTGGTGGTGGCAGGAAACTGTGAGTACCCTGGGAACGGGAGGCACTTAAGCTGGCCTTCCCCTAGACACCTAAGCTGGATTTCCCCAAGTGGCAGCGGGGGAATCTAAAGGCAGAATGCACCTAACGTGACTTTACCCAGAACGTGGAGGGGGATTGTGATGGCCAAATGGACCTAACTGGGCCTCCCGAGACAATGGTGGGGGACAATGTGGGCCTGATGTACCAAACCTGGCCTTCCCTGGCAGGCCGCAGGGAATCTGAGGTCTGGATGCACCTATTCTGGACTTCCGCAAGTGGCGGTTGGGGAAATCTGAAGGTCAAATGCCCCTAACCTGGCTTAACCCAGAAGGCAGCAAGGGATTCTGAGGGCCCGATGCACTTAAGGTGGCCTCATCAGACAAGGGCAGGGGACAAAAGGGGCCGGATGCACCTAGCTGGACTTCCTCAAATGGCGGTGGGCGAATCTGAAGGCTGAATGCATCTAAGTTGGCCTTCCCCAGATGGCGGGGGCTGGGGGAAGTGGGACTCTGAGGGTCCCATGCACCTAAGCTCGCCTCCTAACACATGGTGGGGGACAAAAGGGGCAAGATTCACCTAGCTGGTCTTCCCCAAGTGGCAGTGGGCAAATCTGAAGGCTGAATGCACATAACCTGTCTTTCCCCAGAAGGCACCAGGGTATTCTGAGGGCCAGATGCACCTAAGCTGGCCTCCTCAGACAAGGTGTGGGACAAAAGGTGCCAGAAGCACCTAGCTGGACTTCAAGTGGCGGTGGGCAAATCTGAATGCTGAATGCACCTAAAAGGCGGCAGGGGCTTCTGAGGGACAGATGCACCTAAGGTGGCCTCATGAGACAACAGCTGAGGACAAAAGGCTCCGGATTCACCTAGCTGGACTTCCCCAAGTGGCAGCGGGGTACTCTTGCTGCCAGAAGGACCTAAGGTGGCCTTCCCCAGATAGCGGCGGTGGACTCTGAGGGCCACATGCAACTAGCTGGCCTTCCCCAAGTGGCGGCGGGCGAGTCTGAGGGCTGAATGCTCCTAGCCTCGTTTTATCCCGATGGCGACAAGGGATTCTGAGGGCCAGATGCACCTAAGGTGGCCTGATTAGCCAATGGAGGTGGAAAAAAAGAGGCCGGATTCACCTAGCTCCACTTCCTGAAGTCGTGAGAAGGGACTCCTGCACCAGAATCACCTAAGTTGGCCCTCTCGAGAGGGCGGCGTTGGACGCTGAGGTTCAGGTGCACTTAAGTTGGAGCATTTAAAAGATGATGGCACTTGACTTTGTGTGGTCACGATGCAGGACTCCTGGCCATGCCAATAAGGCCACAGTGGACTATCAGGGCCGGATGCACCGATGTTGTCTTTCCCCAAGTAGGCAGGGGACTCTAGCAGCCAGATGCACCTAAGGTGGCCTTCCCCAGATGGTGGCAGGAGATTCTGAGGGTCAGATGCACCTAAGGTGGCCTCATCAGACAATGGGGTGAGAAAAAACGGGCCGAATGCACCTAGCTGGACTACCCCAAGTGGCGGTGGGCGGGTCCGAAGGCAGAATGCACATAACCTGGCTTTTCCCAGAAGGCGAAACTGCATTCTGATGGCCACAGGCACCTAAGCTGGACTCCTCAGACAATGGCGGGCGACAAAAGGGGCCAAATGCACCCAGCTGGACTTCCCCAAGTGGCGGTGGGCGGGTCCGAAGGCTGAATGCACCAAGCCTCGTTTTTCCCAGAAGGTGGCAGGGGATTCTGAGGGCCGGATGCACCTAAGGTGGGCTGATCAGACAATGGCGGAGGAAAAAAGAAGCCGGATTCCCCTAGCTCCCAGATGGTGGCGGGAGACTCTGAGGGACAGATGCACCTAAGTTGGATTTCCCCAAGTGGCGGTGGGCGAATCTGAAGGCAGAATGCACATAACCTGGCTTTCCCCAGGAGGCGGCACTGGATTCTGATGGCCAGATTCACCTAAGCTGGACTCCTCAGACAACGGCGGGTGACAAATGGGGCCCAATGCACCTAGCTGGACTTCCCCAAGTGGCGGTGGGCGAATTTGAAGGCTGAACGCACCTAGGCTGACTTTTCCCAGAAGGCAGCAGGGTATTCTCAGGGCCGGATGCACCTACACTGGCCTCATCAGACAATGTCTCAGGACAAAAGGGGCCGGATGCACCTAGCTGGACTGCCCCAAGTGGTGGCGGAGGACTCTTGCAGCCAGAAGCACCTAGGGTGGCCATGGCGACGTGGGACTGTGAGGGCCCGGTGCACTGAAGCTGGCATTCCGAAGAAGATGGCAGTTGATTGTGTGGTCAAGATGTCCCAAACCTGGCCTTCCCCACCAGGCCACAGGAGACTCTTACGGCCGGATGCACCTATGCTGGATTGCCCCAAGTGGTGGCAGGGGACTCTAGCAGCCAGATGCACCTAAGATGGCCTTCTCCAGAGGGCAGCAGGGGACTCTCAGGGCCAGATGCAGCTAAGCTGGATTTCCCAAAGTGGCGGTGGGCGATTCGGAACCCTAAATGCCACTATCATGGCTTCCCCCATAAGGTAGCAGGGGGTTGTGAGGGCCACATGTCCCTAAAGTGGCCTCATCAGACAATGGCTCAGGTCAAAAGGGGCCGGATTCGCCTAGCTGGACTTCCTCAAGTGGCGACGGGGGACTCTTGCAGCCAGAAGCACCTAAGGTGGCCTTCCCCAGATGGGGGCCTGGGATTCGGTGGGCCGGGTGCCCTGAAGCTTGCATTCAAAAGATGACGGCAGTTGAGTGTGTGGTCAAGGTGCACGAAACCTGGCCTTGCCAAGAAGGCCGCAGGGGACTCTCAGGGCTGGATGCACCTATGCTGTATTTCCCCAAGTGGGCAGGGGACTCCAGCAGCCAGATGCACCTAAGGTGGCCTTCCCCAGATGGTGGCAGGGGACTCTGAGGGCCACATGCACCCAGCTGGACTTCCCCAAGTGGCGGTGGGCGAGTCTGAAGGCTGAATGCACCTATCCTCGTTTTCCCCAGAGGGCGGCAGGGGAATCTGAGAGCCGGATGCACCTAAGGTGGCCTTGTCAGAGAGTGGCGGAAGAAAACAAGGGCCGGATTCAGCAACTCTACTTCCTCAAGTGTTGACAGGGTACTCTTGCAGGCAGAAGCACCTAAGATGGCCTTCCCCAGATGGCGTCGTTGCACTCTGAGTTTCAAGTGCACTGAAGCTGGCAATCTAATGATGATGGCAGTTGACTCTGTGGTCAAGATGCCCCAAGCCTGGCCTTGCCCAGAAGGCCCCAGGGGACTCTGAGGGCCGGATGCACCTATGCTCCATTTCCCCAAGTGCGCAGGGGCCTCTAGCAGCCAGATGCACCTAAGGTGGCCTTGCCCAGATGGTGGCGGGGGACTCTGAGGGCAGATGCACCTTGCTGGACTTCCCCAAGTGGCGGTGGGCGAGTCTGAAGGCTGAATGCCCCTAGCCTCGTTTTCCCCAGAGGGCGGCAGGGGATTCTGAGGGCCGCATGCACCTAAGGTGGCCTCATCAGACAACGACAGCGGACAAAAGGGGACGGATGCACCTAACTAGACTTCCCCAAGTGGCAGTGGGAGAATCTGAAGGCAGAATGCACATAGCCTGCCTTTCCGCAGGAGGCGGCAATGCATTCTGATGGCGAGATGCACCTAAGCTGGACTCCTCAGACAACGGCGGGCGACAAGAGGGCCAAATGCACCTAGCTGGACTTCCCCAAGTGGCGGTGGGCGAGTCCGAAGGGTGAATGCACCAAGCCTCATTTTCCCCAGAAGGCGGCAGGGGATTCTGAGGGCCAGATGCACCTAAGGTGGCCTGACCAGACAATGGTGGAGGAAAAAAGAAGCCGGATTCACCTAGCTCTACTTCCTCCAGTGGTGACAGGGGACTCTTGCCACCAGAAGCACCTAAGGTGGCCTTCCCCAGATGGCGGCCTTGTACTCTGAGGTTGGGGTGCACGGAATGTGGCATTCAAAAGATGATGGCAGTTGCCTCTGCGGTCAAGAAGCCCCAAGCCTGGCCTTACTCAGAAGGACCCAGGGGACTCTCAGGGCCGGATGCACCTACGCTGCATTTCCCCAAGTGGGCAGGGGACTCTAGCAGCCAGATGCACCTAAGGTGGCCTTCCCCAGATGGTGGCGGGAGACTCTGAGGGCCAGATGCACCTAAGTTGGCCTCATCAGACAACGGCGCGGGACAAAACGGGCCGAATGCACCTAGCTGGACTTCCCAAAGTGGCGGCGGGGACTCTTGCAGCCAGAGGCACCTAGCGTGGCCTTTCCCAGATGGCGACGTGGGACTGTGAGGGCTGGGTGTACTGAAGCTGGCATTCAAAAGAAGATGCCAATTGACTGTGTGGTCAAGATGCACGAAAGCTGGCCTTGACCAGAAAGCCGCAGGGGACTCTCAGGGCCGGATGCACCTATGCTGCATTTCCCCAAGTGGGCAGGGGACTCTAGCAGCCAGATGCACCTAAGGTGGCCTACCGCAGACGACAGCGGGGGACTGTGAGGGCCAGAAGCACCCAGATGGACTTCCCCAAGAGGCGGTGGGTGGGTCTGAAGGCTGAATGCACCAAGAAGGTGGCAGGGGCTTGTCAGGGAGGGATGCACCTAAGGTGGCCTCACCAGACAATGGCTGAGGACAAAAGGGGCCGGATGCACCTTGCAGGACTTCCCCAAGTGGCGGCGGGGGCTCCTGCAGCCAGAAGCACCTAAGGTGGCCTTCCCCACATGGCGGCCGGGGACTCTGAGGGCCAGATGCACCTAGCTGGACTTCCCCATGTGGTGGTGATTGAGCCTGAAGCCTCAATGCACCTAGCTTCATTTTCCCCAAAAGGCGGCAGGGGATTTGGAGGGACAGATGCAACTAAGGTGGCCTCATCAGACAATGGCGGAAGAAAAAAGGGCTGGATTCACCTAGCTCCCAGACGGTGGCGGGAGACTCTGAGGGCCAGATGCACCTAGCTGAACATCCCCAAGTGGCGGTGGGTGAGCCTGAAGGCTCAATGCACCTAGCCTCGTTATCCCCAGAGGGTGGCAGGGGATTCTGAGGGCCGCATGCACCTAAGGTGGCCTCATCAGACAACGACAGCGGACAAAAGGGGACGGATGTACCTAACTGGACTTCCCCAAGTGGCGGTGGGCGAATCTGAAGGCAGAATGCACATAACCTGGCTTTTCCCAGGAGGCCAAACTGCATTCTGATGGCCACAGGCACCTAAGCTGGACTCCTCAGACAATGGCGGGCGACAAAAGGGGCCAAATGCACCCAGCTGGACTTCCCCAAGTGGCGGTGGGCGGGTCCGAAGGCTGAATGCACCAAGCCTCGTTTTCCCCAGAAGGTGGCAGGGGATTCTGAGGACCGGATGCACCTAAGGTGGGCTGATCAGACAATGGCGGAGGAAAAAAGAAGCCGGATTCCCCTAGCTCCCAGATGGTGGCGGGAGACTCTGAGGGACAGATGCACCTAAGTTGGATTTCCCCAAGTGGCGGTGGGCGAATCTGAAGGCAGAATGCACATAACCTGGCTTTCCCCAGGAGGCGGCACTGGATTCTGATGGCCAGATTCACCTAAGCTGGACTCCTCAGACAACGGCGGGTGACAAATGGGGCCCAATGCACCTAGCTGGACTTCCCCAAGTGGCGGTGGGCGAATTTGAAGGCTGAACGCACCTAGGCTGACTTTTCCCAGAAGGCAGCAGGGTATTCTCAGGGCCGGATGCACCTACACTGGCCTCATCAGACAATGTCTCAGGACAAAAGGGGCCGGATGCACCTAGCTGGACTGCCCCAAGTGGTGGCGGAGGACTCTTGCAGCCAGAAGCACCTAGGGTGGCCATGGCGACGTGGGACTGTGAGGGCCCGGTGCACTGAAGCTGGCATTCCGAAGAAGATGGCAGTTGATTGTGTGGTCAAGATGTCCCAAACCTGGCCTTCCCCACCAGGCCACAGGAGACTCTTACGGCCGGATGCACCTATGCTGGATTGCCCCAAGTGGTGGCAGGGGACTCTAGCAGCCAGATGCACCTAAGATGGCCTTCTCCAGAGGGCAGCAGGGGACTCTCAGGGCCAGATGCAGCTAAGCTGGATTTCCCAAAGTGGCGGTGGGCGATTCGGAACCCTAAATGCCACTATCATGGCTTCCCCCATAAGGTAGCAGGGGGTTGTGAGGGCCACATGTCCCTAAAGTGGCCTCATCAGACAATGGCTCAGGTCAAAAGGGGCCGGATTCGCCTAGCTGGACTTCCTCAAGTGGCGACGGGGGACTCTTGCAGCCAGAAGCACCTAAGGTGGCCTTCCCCAGATGGGGGCCTGGGATTCGGTGGGCCGGGTGCCCTGAAGCTTGCATTCAAAAGATGACGGCAGTTGAGTGTGTGGTCAAGGTGCACGAAACCTGGCCTTGCCAAGAAGGCCGCAGGGGACTCTCAGGGCTGGATGCACCTATGCTGTATTTCCCCAAGTGGGCAGGGGACTCCAGCAGCCAGATGCACCTAAGGTGGCCTTCCCCAGATGGTGGCAGGGGACTCTGAGGGCCACATGCACCCAGCTGGACTTCCCCAAGTGGCGGTGGGCGAGTCTGAAGGCTGAATGCACCTATCCTCGTTTTCCCCAGAGGGCGGCAGGGGAATCTGAGAGCCGGATGCACCTAAGGTGGCCTTGTCAGAGAGTGGCGGAAGAAAACAAGGGCCGGATTCAGCAACTCTACTTCCTCAAGTGTTGACAGGGTACTCTTGCAGGCAGAAGCACCTAAGATGGCCTTCCCCAGATGGCGTCGTTGCACTCTGAGTTTCAAGTGCACTGAAGCTGGCAATCTAATGATGATGGCAGTTGACTCTGTGGTCAAGATGCCCCAAGCCTGGCCTTGCCCAGAAGGCCCCAGGGGACTCTGAGGGCCGGATGCACCTATGCTCCATTTCCCCAAGTGCGCAGGGGCCTCTAGCAGCCAGATGCACCTAAGGTGGCCTTGCCCAGATGGTGGCGGGGGACTCTGAGGGCAGATGCACCTTGCTGGACTTCCCCAAGTGGCGGTGGGCGAGTCTGAAGGCTGAATGCCCCTAGCCTCGTTTTCCCCAGAGGGCGGCAGGGGATTCTGAGGGCCGCATGCACCTAAGGTGGCCTCATCAGACAACGACAGCGGACAAAAGGGGACGGATGCACCTAACTAGACTTCCCCAAGTGGCAGTGGGAGAATCTGAAGGCAGAATGCACATAGCCTGCCTTTCCGCAGGAGGCGGCAATGCATTCTGATGGCGAGATGCACCTAAGCTGGACTCCTCAGACAACGGCGGGCGACAAGAGGGCCAAATGCACCTAGCTGGACTTCCCCAAGTGGCGGTGGGCGAGTCCGAAGGGTGAATGCACCAAGCCTCATTTTCCCCAGAAGGCGGCAGGGGATTCTGAGGGCCAGATGCACCTAAGGTGGCCTGACCAGACAATGGTGGAGGAAAAAAGAAGCCGGATTCACCTAGCTCTACTTCCTCCAGTGGTGACAGGGGACTCTTGCCACCAGAAGCACCTAAGGTGGCCTTCCCCAGATGGCGGCCTTGTACTCTGAGGTTGGGGTGCACGGAATGTGGCATTCAAAAGATGATGGCAGTTGCCTCTGCGGTCAAGAAGCCCCAAGCCTGGCCTTACTCAGAAGGACCCAGGGGACTCTCAGGGCCGGATGCACCTACGCTGCATTTCCCCAAGTGGGCAGGGGACTCTAGCAGCCAGATGCACCTAAGGTGGCCTTCCCCAGATGGTGGCGGGAGACTCTGAGGGCCAGATGCACCTAAGTTGGCCTCATCAGACAACGGCGCGGGACAAAACGGGCCGAATGCACCTAGCTGGACTTCCCAAAGTGGCGGCGGGGACTCTTGCAGCCAGAGGCACCTAGCGTGGCCTTTCCCAGATGGCGACGTGGGACTGTGAGGGCTGGGTGTACTGAAGCTGGCATTCAAAAGAAGATGCCAATTGACTGTGTGGTCAAGATGCACGAAAGCTGGCCTTGCCCAGAAAGCCGCAGGGGACTCTCAGGGCCGGATGCACCTATGCTGCATTTCCCCAAGTGGGCAGGGGACTCTAGCAGCCAGATGCACCTAAGGTGGCCTACCGCAGACGACGGCGGGGGACTGTGAGGGCCAGAAGCACCCAGATGGACTTCCCCAAGAGGCGGTGGGTGGGTCTGAAGGCTGAATGCACCAAGAAGGTGGCAGGGGCTTGTCAGGGAGGGATGCACCTAAGGTGGCCTCACCAGACAATGGCTGAGGACAAAAGGGGCCGGATGCACCTTGCAGGACTTCCCCAAGTGGCGGCGGGGGCTCCTGCAGCCAGAAGCACCTAAGGTGGCCTTCCCCACATGGCGGCCGGGGACTCTGAGGGCCAGATGCACCTAGCTGGACTTCCCCATGTGGTGGTGATTGAGCCTGAAGCCTCAATGCACCTAGCTTCATTTTCCCCAAAAGGCGGCAGGGGATTTGGAGGGACAGATGCAACTAAGGTGGCCTCATCAGACAATGGCGGAAGAAAAAAGGGCTGGATTCACCTAGCTCCCAGACGGTGGCGGGAGACTCTGAGGGCCAGATGCACCTAGCTGAACATCCCCAAGTGGCGGTGGGTGAGCCTGAAGGCTCAATGCACCTAGCCTCGTTATCCCCAGAGGGCGGCAGGGGATTCTGAGGGCCGCATGCACCTAAGGTGGCCTCATCAGACAACGACAGCGGACAAAAGGGGACGGATGTACCTAACTGGACTTCCCCAAGTGGCGGTGGGCGAATCTGAAGGCAGAATGCACATAACCTGGCTTTTCCCTGGAGGCCAAACTGCATTCTGATGGCCACAGGCACCTAAGCTGGACTCCTCAGACAATGGCGGGCGACAAAAGGGGCCAAATGCACCCAGCTGGACTTCCCCAAGTGGCGGTGGGCGGGTCCGAAGGCTGAATGCACCAAGCCTCGTTTTCCCCAGAAGGTGGCAGGGGATTCTGAGGGCCGGATGCACCTAAGGTGGGCTGATCAGACAATGGCGGAGGAAAAAAGAAGCCGGATTCCCCTAGCTCCCAGATGGTGGCGGGAGACTCTGAGGGACAGATGCACCTAAGTTGGATTTCCCCAAGTGGCGGTGGGCGAATCTGAAGGCAGAATGCACATAACCTGGCTTTCCCCAGGAGGCGGCACTGGATTCTGATGGCCAGATTCACCTAAGCTGGACTCCTCAGACAACGGCGGGTGACAAATGGGGCCCAATGCACCTAGCTGGACTTCCCCAAGTGGCGGTGGGCGAATTTGAAGGCTGAACGCACCTAGGCTGACTTTTCCCAGAAGGCAGCAGGGTATTCTCAGGGCCGGATGCACCTACACTGGCCTCATCAGACAATGTCTCAGGACAAAAGGGGCCGGATGCACCTAGCTGGACTGCCCCAAGTGGTGGCGGAGGACTCTTGCAGCCAGAAGCACCTAGGGTGGCCATGGCGACGTGGGACTGTGAGGGCCCGGTGCACTGAAGCTGGCATTCCGAAGAAGATGGCAGTTGATTGTGTGGTCAAGATGTCCCAAACCTGGCCTTCCCCACCAGGCCACAGGAGACTCTTACGGCCGGATGCACCTATGCTGGATTGCCCCAAGTGGTGGCAGGGGACTCTAGCAGCCAGATGCACCTAAGATGGCCTTCTCCAGAGGGCAGCAGGGGACTCTCAGGGCCAGATGCAGCTAAGCTGGATTTCCCAAAGTGGCGGTGGGCGATTCGGAACCCTAAATGCCACTATCATGGCTTCCCCCATAAGGTAGCAGGGGGTTGTGAGGGCCACATGTCCCTAAAGTGGCCTCATCAGACAATGGCTCAGGTCAAAAGGGGCCGGATTCGCCTAGCTGGACTTCCTCAAGTGGCGACGGGGGACTCTTGCAGCCAGAAGCACCTAAGGTGGCCTTCCCCAGATGGGGGCCTGGGATTCGGTGGGCCGGGTGCCCTGAAGCTTGCATTCAAAAGATGACGGCAGTTGAGTGTGTGGTCAAGGTGCACGAAACCTGGCCTTGCCAAGAAGGCCGCAGGGGACTCTCAGGGCTGGATGCACCTATGCTGTATTTCCCCAAGTGGGCAGGGGACTCCAGCAGCCAGATGCACCTAAGGTGGCCTTCCCCAGATGGTGGCAGGGGACTCTGAGGGCCACATGCACCCAGCTGGACTTCCCCAAGTGGCGGTGGGCGAGTCTGAAGGCTGAATGCACCTATCCTCGTTTTCCCCAGAGGGCGGCAGGGGAATCTGAGAGCCGGATGCACCTAAGGTGGCCTTGTCAGAGAGTGGCGGAAGAAAACAAGGGCCGGATTCAGCAACTCTACTTCCTCAAGTGTTGACAGGGTACTCTTGCAGGCAGAAGCACCTAAGATGGCCTTCCCCAGATGGCGTCGTTGCACTCTGAGTTTCAAGTGCACTGAAGCTGGCAATCTAATGATGATGGCAGTTGACTCTGTGGTCAAGATGCCCCAAGCCTGGCCTTGCCCAGAAGGCCCCAGGGGACTCTGAGGGCCGGATGCACCTATGCTCCATTTCCCCAAGTGCGCAGGGGCCTCTAGCAGCCAGATGCACCTAAGGTGGCCTTGCCCAGATGGTGGCGGGGGACTCTGAGGGCAGATGCACCTTGCTGGACTTCCCCAAGTGGCGGTGGGCGAGTCTGAAGGCTGAATGCCCCTAGCCTCGTTTTCCCCAGAGGGCGGCAGGGGATTCTGAGGGCCGCATGCACCTAAGGTGGCCTCATCAGACAACGACAGCGGACAAAAGGGGACGGATGCACCTAACTAGACTTCCCCAAGTGGCAGTGGGAGAATCTGAAGGCAGAATGCACATAGCCTGCCTTTCCGCAGGAGGCGGCAATGCATTCTGATGGCGAGATGCACCTAAGCTGGACTCCTCAGACAACGGCGGGCGACAAGAGGGCCAAATGCACCTAGCTGGACTTCCCCAAGTGGCGGTGGGCGAGTCCGAAGGGTGAATGCACCAAGCCTCATTTTCCCCAGAAGGCGGCAGGGGATTCTGAGGGCCAGATGCACCTAAGGTGGCCTGACCAGACAATGGTGGAGGAAAAAAGAAGCCGGATTCACCTAGCTCTACTTCCTCCAGTGGTGACAGGGGACTCTTGCCACCAGAAGCACCTAAGGTGGCCTTCCCCAGATGGCGGCCTTGTACTCTGAGGTTGGGGTGCACGGAATGTGGCATTCAAAAGATGATGGCAGTTGCCTCTGCGGTCAAGAAGCCCCAAGCCTGGCCTTACTCAGAAGGACCCAGGGGACTCTCAGGGCCGGATGCACCTACGCTGCATTTCCCCAAGTGGGCAGGGGACTCTAGCAGCCAGATGCACCTAAGGTGGCCTTCCCCAGATGGTGGCGGGAGACTCTGAGGGCCAGATGCACCTAAGTTGGCCTCATCAGACAACGGCGCGGGACAAAACGGGCCGAATGCACCTAGCTGGACTTCCCAAAGTGGCGGCGGGGACTCTTGCAGCCAGAGGCACCTAGCGTGGCCTTTCCCAGATGGCGACGTGGGACTGTGAGGGCTGGGTGTACTGAAGCTGGCATTCAAAAGAAGATGCCAATTGACTGTGTGGTCAAGATGCACGAAAGCTGGCCTTGACCAGAAAGCCGCAGGGGACTCTCAGGGCCGGATGCACCTATGCTGCATTTCCCCAAGTGGGCAGGGGACTCTAGCAGCCAGATGCACCTAAGGTGGCCTACCGCAGACGACAGCGGGGGACTGTGAGGGCCAGAAGCACCCAGATGGACTTCCCCAAGAGGCGGTGGGTGGGTCTGAAGGCTGAATGCACCAAGAAGGCGGCAGGGGCTTGTCAGGGAGGGATGCACCTAAGGTGGCCTCACCAGACAATGGCTGAGGACAAAAGGGGCCGGATGCACCTTGCAGGACTTCCCCAAGTGGCGGCGGGGGCTCCTGCAGCCAGAAGCACCTAAGGTGGCCTTCCCCACATGGCGGCCGGGGACTCTGAGGGCCAGATGCACCTAGCTGGACTTCCCCATGTGGTGGTGATTGAGCCTGAAGCCTCAATGCACCTAGCTTCATTTTCCCCAAAAGGCGGCAGGGGATTTGGAGGGACAGATGCAACTAAGGTGGCCTCATCAGACAATGGCGGAAGAAAAAAGGGCTGGATTCACCTAGCTCCCAGACGGTGGCGGGAGACTCTGAGGGCCAGATGCACCTAGCTGAACATCCCCAAGTGGCGGTGGGTGAGCCTGAAGGCTCAATGCACCTAGCCTCGTTATCCCCAGAGGGCGGCAGGGGATTCTGAGGGCCGCATGCACCTAAGGTGGCCTCATCAGACAACGACAGCGGACAAAAGGGGACGGATGTACCTAACTGGACTTCCCCAAGTGGCGGTGGGCGAATCTGAAGGCAGAATGCACATAACCTGGCTTTTCCCTGGAGGCCAAACTGCATTCTGATGGCCACAGGCACCTAAGCTGGACTCCTCAGACAATGGCGGGCGACAAAAGGGGCCAAATGCACCCAGCTGGACTTCCCCAAGTGGCGGTGGGCGGGTCCGAAGGCTGAATGCACCAAGCCTCGTTTTTCCCAGAAGGTGGCAGGGGATTCTGAGGGCCGGATGCACCTAAGGTGGGCTGATCAGACAATGGCGGAGGAAAAAAGAAGCCGGATTCCCCTAGCTCCCAGATGGTGGCGGGAGACTCTGAGGGACAGATGCACCTAAGTTGGATTTCCCCAAGTGGCGGTGGGCGAATCTGAAGGCAGAATGCACATAACCTGGCTTTCCCCAGGAGGCGGCACTGGATTCTGATGGCCAGATTCACCTAAGCTGGACTCCTCAGACAACGGCGGGTGACAAATGGGGCCCAATGCACCTAGCTGGACTTCCCCAAGTGGCGGTGGGCGAATTTGAAGGCTGAACGCACCTAGGCTGACTTTTCCCAGAAGGCAGCAGGGTATTCTCAGGGCCGGATGCACCTACACTGGCCTCATCAGACAATGTCTCAGGACAAAAGGGGCCGGATGCACCTAGCTGGACTGCCCCAAGTGGTGGCGGAGGACTCTTGCAGCCAGAAGCACCTAGGGTGGCCATGGCGACGTGGGACTGTGAGGGCCCGGTGCACTGAAGCTGGCATTCCGAAGAAGATGGCAGTTGATTGTGTGGTCAAGATGTCCCAAACCTGGCCTTCCCCACCAGGCCACAGGAGACTCTTACGGCCGGATGCACCTATGCTGGATTGCCCCAAGTGGTGGCAGGGGACTCTAGCAGCCAGATGCACCTAAGATGGCCTTCTCCAGAGGGCAGCAGGGGACTCTCAGGGCCAGATGCAGCTAAGCTGGATTTCCCAAAGTGGCGGTGGGCGATTCGGAACCCTAAATGCCACTATCATGGCTTCCCCCATAAGGTAGCAGGGGGTTGTGAGGGCCACATGTCCCTAAAGTGGCCTCATCAGACAATGGCTCAGGTCAAAAGGGGCCGGATTCGCCTAGCTGGACTTCCTCAAGTGGCGACGGGGGACTCTTGCAGCCAGAAGCACCTAAGGTGGCCTTCCCCAGATGGGGGCCTGGGATTCGGTGGGCCGGGTGCCCTGAAGCTTGCATTCAAAAGATGACGGCAGTTGAGTGTGTGGTCAAGGTGCACGAAACCTGGCCTTGCCAAGAAGGCCGCAGGGGACTCTCAGGGCTGGATGCACCTATGCTGTATTTCCCCAAGTGGGCAGGGGACTCCAGCAGCCAGATGCACCTAAGGTGGCCTTCCCCAGATGGTGGCAGGGGACTCTGAGGGCCACATGCACCTAGCTGGACTTCCCCAAGTGGCGGTGGGCGAGTCTGAAGGCTGAATGCACCTATCCTCGTTTTCCCCAGAGGGCGGCAGGGGAATCTGAGAGCCGGATGCACCTAAGGTGGCCTTGTCAGAGAGTGGCGGAAGAAAACAAGGGCCGGATTCAGCAACTCTACTTCCTCAAGTGTTGACAGGGTACTCTTGCAGGCAGAAGCACCTAAGATGGCCTTCCCCAGATGGCGTCGTTGCACTCTGAGTTTCAAGTGCACTGAAGCTGGCAATCTAATGATGATGGCAGTTGACTCTGTGGTCAAGATGCCCCAAGCCTGGCCTTGCCCAGAAGGCCCCAGGGGACTCTGAGGGCCGGATGCACCTATGCTCCATTTCCCCAAGTGCGCAGGGGCCTCTAGCAGCCAGATGCACCTAAGGTGGCCTTGCCCAGATGGTGGCGGGGGACTCTGAGGGCAGATGCACCTTGCTGGACTTCCCCAAGTGGCGGTGGGCGAGTCTGAAGGCTGAATGCCCCTAGCCTCGTTTTCCCCAGAGGGCGGCAGGGGATTCTGAGGGCCGCATGCACCTAAGGTGGCCTCATCAGACAACGACAGCGGACAAAAGGGGACGGATGCACCTAACTAGACTTCCCCAAGTGGCAGTGGGAGAATCTGAAGGCAGAATGCACATAGCCTGCCTTTCCGCAGGAGGCGGCAATGCATTCTGATGGCGAGATGCACCTAAGCTGGACTCCTCAGACAACGGCGGGCGACAAGAGGGCCAAATGCACCTAGCTGGACTTCCCCAAGTGGCGGTGGGCGAGTCCGAAGGGTGAATGCACCAAGCCTCATTTTCCCCAGAAGGCGGCAGGGGATTCTGAGGGCCAGATGCACCTAAGGTGGCCTGACCAGACAATGGTGGAGGAAAAAAGAAGCCGGATTCACCTAGCTCTACTTCCTCCAGTGGTGACAGGGGACTCTTGCCACCAGAAGCACCTAAGGTGGCCTTCCCCAGATGGCGGCCTTGTACTCTGAGGTTGGGGTGCACGGAATGTGGCATTCAAAAGATGATGGCAGTTGCCTCTGCGGTCAAGAAGCCCCAAGCCTGGCCTTACTCAGAAGGACCCAGGGGACTCTCAGGGCCGGATGCACCTACGCTGCATTTCCCCAAGTGGGCAGGGGACTCTAGCAGCCAGATGCACCTAAGGTGGCCTTCCCCAGATGGTGGCGGGAGACTCTGAGGGCCAGATGCACCTAAGTTGGCCTCATCAGACAACGGCGCGGGACAAAACGGGCCGAATGCACCTAGCTGGACTTCCCAAAGTGGCGGCGGGGACTCTTGCAGCCAGAGGCACCTAGCGTGGCCTTTCCCAGATGGCGACGTGGGACTGTGAGGGCTGGGTGTACTGAAGCTGGCATTCAAAAGAAGATGCCAATTGACTGTGTGGTCAAGATGCACGAAAGCTGGCCTTGCCCAGAAAGCCGCAGGGGACTCTCAGGGCCGGATGCACCTATGCTGCATTTCCCCAAGTGGGCAGGGGACTCTAGCAGCCAGATGCACCTAAGGTGGCCTACCGCAGACGACGGCGGGGGACTGTGAGGGCCAGAAGCACCCAGATGGACTTCCCCAAGAGGCGGTGGGTGGGTCTGAAGGCTGAATGCACCAAGAAGGTGGCAGGGGCTTGTCAGGGAGGGATGCACCTAAGGTGGCCTCACCAGACAATGGCTGAGGACAAAAGGGGCCGGATGCACCTTGCAGGACTTCCCCAAGTGGCGGCGGGGGCTCCTGCAGCCAGAAGCACCTAAGGTGGCCTTCCCCACATGGCGGCCGGGACTCTGAGGGCCAGATGCACCTAGCTGGACTTCCCCATGTGGTGGTGATTGAGCCTGAAGCCTCAATGCACCTAGCTTCATTTTCCCCAAAAGGCGGCAGGGGATTTGGAGGGACAGATGCAACTAAGGTGGCCTCATCAGACAATGGCGGAAGAAAAAAGGGCTGGATTCACCTAGCTCCCAGACGGTGGCGGGAGACTCTGAGGGCCAGATGCACCTAGCTGAACATCCCCAAGTGGCGGTGGGTGAGCCTGAAGGCTCAATGCACCTAGCCTCGTTATCCCCAGAGGGCGGCAGGGGATTCTGAGGGCCGCATGCACCTAAGGTGGCCTCATCAGACAACGACAGCGGACAAAAGGGGACGGATGTACCTAACTGGACTTCCCAAGTGGCGGTGGGCGAATCTGAAGGCAGAATGCACATAACCTGGCTTTTCCCAGGAGGCCAAACTGCATTCTGATGGCCACAGGCACCTAAGCTGGACTCCTCAGACAATGGCGGGCGACAAAAGGGGCCAAATGCACCCAGCTGGACTTCCCAAGTGGCGGTGGGCGGGTCCGAAGGCTGAATGCACCAAGCCTCGTTTTCCCCAGAAGGTGGCAGGGATTCTGAGGACCGGATGCACCTAAGGTGGGCTGATCAGACAATGGCGGAGGAAAAAAGAAGCCGGATTCCCCTAGCTCCCAGATGGTGGCGGGAGACTCTGAGGGACAGATGCACCTAAGTTGGATTTCCCCAAGTGGCGGTGGGCGAATCTGAAGGCAGAATGCACATAACCTGGCTTTCCCAGGAGGCGGCACTGGATTCTGATGGCCAGATTCACCTAAGCTGGACTCCTCAGACAACGGCGGGTGACAAATGGGGCCCAATGCACCTAGCTGGACTTCCCCAAGTGGCGGTGGGCGAATTTGAAGGCTGAACGCACCTAGGCTGACTTTTCCCAGAAGGCAGCAGGGTATTCTCAGGGCCGGATGCACCTACACTGGCCTCATCAGACAATGTCTCAGGACAAAAGGGGCCGGATGCACCTAGCTGGACTGCCCCAAGTGGTGGCGGAGGACTCTTGCAGCCAGAAGCACCTAGGGTGGCCATGGCGACGTGGGACTGTGAGGGCCCGGTGCACTGAAGCTGGCATTCCGAAGAAGATGGCAGTTGATTGTGTGGTCAAGATGTCCCAAACCTGGCCTTCCCCACCAGGCCACAGGAGACTCTTACGGCCGGATGCACCTATGCTGGATTGCCCCAAGTGGTGGCAGGGACTCTAGCAGCCAGATGCACCTAAGATGGCCTTCTCCAGAGGGCAGCAGGGGACTCTCAGGGCCAGATGCAGCTAAGCTGGATTTCCCAAAGTGGCGGTGGGCGATTCGGAACCCTAAATGCCACTATCATGGCTTCCCCCATAAGGTAGCAGGGGGTTGTGAGGGCCACATGTCCCTAAAGTGGCCTCATCAGACAATGGCTCAGGTCAAAAGGGGCCGGATTCGCCTAGCTGGACTTCCTCAAGTGGCGACGGGGGACTCTTGCAGCCAGAAGCACCTAAGGTGGCCTTCCCCAGATGGGGGCCTGGATTCGGTGGGCCGGGTGCCCTGAAGCTTGCATTCAAAAGATGACGGCAGTTGAGTGT